>NC_056731.1:1331116126-1331291126 GCF_019279795.1 Protopterus annectens | reverse complement strand
AAGAAGCGAGAAGGGGAATTCAGAGTGATACATCACTTGTCTTATCTGGAAGGGAATTTAGTAAATTATTTTATTGCAGAAGAGGAGGTTAGGGTGCATTACGCTTCCTTAGATGATGCAGTGAAAGTGATTAGGGAATTTAGGGAGCCATGGTTGGTTAAGGTCGACATTGAGTCGGCTTTTTGATTGTTGCCTATTAGGAGTGAGGATTGGCCAGTATTGGGGATGCAGGTAGGAGATAAGTACTACTTTGATAAAGCTATGCCTATGGGTTGTTCAGTGGCATGTGTGACTTTTGAGAAATTTAGTACAGTATTGCATTGGATTTGGCAGCAGAAAGTGGGGACTCAAAAGGCAGTGCATTATTTAGATGATGTTTTTGTTGGTGGGCAAAGGAAGGGTAGGAGCACAGGAGGGTTTGTGGGAGTTTATGATTATGAGTGAGGAGTTAGGGGTACCACTGGCTCAGCATAAGATGGAGGATCCAGAAAGGGCATTAGAATTTCTTGGATTAACAGTTGATGCGGAGTGGGGATTGTTTCGTTTACCAGAGAATAAGATAGTGAGGCTTAGGTCGGTGATACGTTCAGTGTTGGGTAAGGATAAGATTTGTATTCGTTCAGTTATGGAGTTGCTGGGGCTTTTGAATTTTGCCTGTCAAGTGGTACACCCAGAGCAAGCTTTTTGCAGGTCACTGGGGTATTTGCTGAAAGGGGGTAAGAGCAAACACCATTGTGTTAGGGTAACCCAACTGGTGCAGGAGGACTTGGAGTTGTGGAATGGGTTTTTGCAGCAATTTAATGGGATATCTTTTTGGCAGTCAGACTGGGTGGGGCAGGAGGAACTTCAGTTGTTTAAAGATGCAGCTGGGGGTGCTGACATGGGGGCCTATTTCAGGGGTTGGTGGTTTGCAGCTGAATGGCCTCGGGATTGGGAGGAGGTATGGAAGCGGGATGTGGCTTTTCTGGAATTGATGCCTATATGGGCAGCTTTGGTGGTGTGGAAGGAGCAATTGAGGGGCAAACATGTAGTTTTTCACTCTGACAATATGGCTGTAGTGAGGGTATTGCAAAAGAAGACAGCTAAGACGAGCTTGTTATTGTTGGTATTATGTAAACTGGTTTTGCAAGCCTTCTCATAAATTTTTCTTTTACAAGAGTGCATGTGCCTGGCATAAGGAATGAGATTGCTGATAGCTTGTCTCGATTTCAGTTTTGCAGGTTTTGAGGGTTGGTTCCATGGGCGGAGGAGGTGGCAGAAATCCTGCCAGAGGCGGTGTGGAATCTTGGGTAGATGTAGCCAGGCGGTTGGTATGGCACTCATGGGCCCCTTCTACAAGGAAGGTATATGGTAGGGCTCTTTCTGATTTTAATCAGTTTATTTTGCAGCTGCCAGAGGAGGAAGGGCTATGGTCGGGGGACTTACTACTGCAATATGTAACTCATGCTTGGGGGTTAGGCAGGGCTTTGCAGACAGTTAAGGTGGATTTGGCTGCGATTAGCATTTTCACTAAGGTAGCGGGGTTGCAGGATTTCACTAAGTCTTGGACATTAGGACGTATGTTGAGGGGTCGGGGGAGAATGGTTGTGGAACATAAGGATATTTGATGGCCACTTACGAGGGTTATATTGAAAGTTTTGTTGAAAGGGTTAGGTTTGTTGCAAAAGGGGTCTATGGATTATTTTATGTGGGGTACATTATGTACATGGTTATATTTTTGTGCTTTTTGTATTTCGGAGTTGTTAGGCTCATTATGTTGGAAGGATGTCATTATAGGGGAGGGTGAGGTTACTATTGCATTAAGGAGGAGTAAGACAGATCAGTTGGGTAGGGGATATGATGTGGTGCTTAAAGCTGACAAGAATCCTTGCATTTGTCCAGTAATGTGGGCAAAAGAATTTGTGAGGAGGCAAAAGGGGAGTGTGGATCAGTTCATTTTTTGTTCAGTGGATGGGAAGGTGGTGTTGAGTAGTAGATTCTTACTTTTGGTGAGGAAGGTTTTACGTTGTATAGGATTTCTGGTGGAGAGGTTTGCAGCTCACTCATTCAGGATAGGTAGGGCTTCATATTTAGCTAGAGAGGGTAGTTTTATTGAATTGATTAAAAGATTAGGGAGGTGGTCTTCAAATGCATTTTTGTCTTATATTAGATAAGTTGTGGTCTGATTATTAATTTTTCTTCTTTTCTTTTAGGGAAGCACATTATCATCTTGGGGCATTCGTTCATCCACTGGGCAGAGAAGCGTGCTTTAGTTAGGGATGATGGGGTAAATTTGGGTTTAGCACAAGGGTGGCCAGTGTCCTGGCATGGTGTTAGGGGGCTTAGGTGGGATGGGTTGTTACATAAATTTGAGAGGGCTAAACTGAAGGTGGGTTGTCCTTGTATATTAGTCATTCATTTAGGGGACAATGACTGGGGCATTATTTCTAAAAAGCAATTGGTGGACATTATGCTGTGAGATTTGATGAGATTACAGGCATTGTACCCGGGTATGGAAACTGTGTGGTCAGAGTTGGTTCCGTGTTTGTGTTGGAAGGCTGCATATAGTTATAAGGTGATTAAAAGGGTTAGAAGGTGTGTTAATCAAAGGTTGGCTAGGCAATTAATGATTTTGGGGATGCATACTATTGACCATAGAGATTTTGGGGATGGAGAGGAGTCTTGGTATCGAATGGATGGAGTACACCTTAATGACGTGGGACTGGATCTTTTTAATTTGCATCTGAAACTCTTTTTAGAGGATATAATTGTGGCTAGGGTTTAGGAGGGGAAACAGCCTGGGATCAGGCTGGTGGCAGAAAAGAGGGACAGGATTGTCCTCTTCTGTTCCCCCTCTAAAGAAGGTGGTTATTGGTTTATGGTTTGGTATGATGGTGAGGTGAGTAGGTATGCTGCATCTTTATGTGGGTGAGTAGGTACGCTGTCCCAGTGGAGAAGGTATCAGGGTGAGTTGGTACGCTGCCTTGAGGTAAAGTTCATCCAGGGTGAGTGGTGACGCTGCCTGGAGATCATTGTTGCTGAAGAAGATAATTAATGTTGTTTTTTGTGTACATAGTTCATTGTAAAATACAGTTTAATAAAAGGTCTTCAAATGTCTTTATGTGTGTGGTGTGGTTATTTAAAGGGGGGACGGGACAAATGTAGTTTATATGATAAAGAGGGTCACTTATGAGTAGACAATTGTTAGAAAGTTTAAGGGTGCAGGCTGGGAGGTGACAAAATGGTTTAGAACTGTGGCACAAAACATGCAGACACAGTTTTAGAAAAAGTGAATTGAGGACATCAGATAAGGGGATGGGTATTAATGTAAGCAGGAGAATGACAGAAATAAATCAGAAGAAGGGGATCATATGAAGGATTTACAGACTGACATTTAGAAATGTTTTACAGTTGGAGCTGGAGGAAGATAAAGAGGAAGGAAGTAATCTAGGCATTAATGGACAATTAAAATGTGAGATTTAAGAAGGACAAATATTTTGAATAAAAGTGAAATATTACATTTAATAGAATATAAAGTAAATAGAAGAATTCAGCAGCCATGCATTTAATTAGGTAATTTAATGAATGATGCTATGATTATAGTAGACAACATACTTAAAACTATGGTGGAAATAGAAATATTTAAGTTGGGTAAATGTGGGAGTCCCCTTTATTAAGGAATTATGTTATGTGATCTTTGCTGCAATTAAAATGCTAAGGGTTTGAAGAGTGATACCTGTAAGGTATGATGACATAGTGACATAGTAAATATATGCACAACATAAGAATGTCTTGTTTTGAGAGAGAACACAAATCTCAGGAAAGCAGAGAAGGAAACTGTTTAATGAGCTTACAAGAAGAAATGCATATGAAATATGAATACTATGTTCTAGCAATTAGATTCCAGATTTGGATAAAGGGTAGACCTTTCAACTCTCCCTATTCTGGAGGACATTCCTATTTTCATGTCTGATTTATACCAGCACAGAATATCACTATTTTGGAGGTATGTCTCTAATTTCAGGCTTTCTTTACCCTTTCGCACAATTTTCTGAATCCCTTTCATCATGTGATTTTTTTGAAGCTGTCTAGTACACAGAAAACAACACTACAGAATAAACACCCATTATTGTCAGCAATAATTTCAAAAAAGAGGACCCACATCTCGCATCTCCCTTTTTCTGAAGCAAAAATAAATTACCTTGTATGGCAGAAATTTGCAATACAGTTCATTAAGGTGTACAGATTTACACTATCTCTTTGACAACGTGCTTACATTTTTTTTCTCTTACCTGTGACAGTCTCTGTTTTTTAAATCTGTTTTTGAGTAGCATCCCATATTCCTACTTGAAGGAGGAAGAGTTATGTGTTACTCAGTACTGAAATGTTACACTAATTAGGTGTCCAGATTTTTATCTGGATGTACCTACATTTCAAGTGTCTTTGTTCCTACTATCAATGCTTACACCTTGAGAGGTACAGGTACTATTAATAAGGGAGCGTTTCCTATTTTCAATGCCTGCAGACTGAGAGGTATGGGTATTATTGATAAGGAAGTGTTTCCTATTTTCAATGCCTGCAGATTGAGAAGTATGGGTAGTATTGATAAGGGAGCGTTCCTATTATCAATGCCTGCAGGTTGAAAGATATGGGTACATACCTCTCAACTTCTTTGCACAAGAAATCTGGACAAAACCTAAAATAATGGGGGACAAAAGACCAAAAATATGGACAGATTTTAAATATTACTCATATAAACTTTAAAAGTTGCTAGAATAATGGGATTTGTGTTAGCATGCATTTTCTGAAAGATATGAAGTCTAAAACTCAAATAAATGCCATTATTTAGCGACTTCAGTGATTTGACAGAAAACTACAAATTTTATGAGGAAAGACCAAAAATATGAGTAAAAAATCTGGATATTATGCAAAAATCTGGACAGCTGAGAGGTATTTATGGGTACTTTTGATAAGGGAGCTGTTTGTTTTTCAATCCCTGCAGGTTGAGAGGTACGGGTAGTACTGATAAAGGAGTTGCAGCAAGCAAAGTTCCAGCTAAATTTAAGGGAAATGGGGATTCGATTGAGTTGGTTTGGAAGATTTTTGTGTGGTCATACCAATAAATGAAGTGGTTTTCTAGATTTGATTAGGGATTTTATCATGGGAAAGAAGGTTAATATAAGTGAAATGTTAAATTTAATGAAGTTTCAGACCACTGCATGCTAGTTACAGTGAAAAGAAAAGAGGAGTAAAACTGCTAGATTTTTTTTTTTGAATTGTTTTGAAATAATGAGGCAGTGGTAATGGTCACTGACTACAGTGCGGCAGACATGACCCTGAGTTCACAGGAATGGCTAGAGATAGCTAAAGTAGAAGTATATTTTTTCTGAATGAGTTATGAAATGGAGAGGAAAGACTAAAACAGTGCAATGAGTGGAAGAAAGGTTTCTGCAATGTAACGCACCGATAAAGAATCCTACAGGAAAATCCATGGTGGACAAATGAAGCTAACGGGGGTAAAGCTCATTTTTTTTTTTTTTGAGATTGTTGATGGCATACATAAGAAATCACGAGATATGGAAATGTCATAGGGGGCCAGAATACAACAAATTTTGTGGATGAGGCAATGAAAAAATCATTAGCAGCAGGCAGCGATGGTTGCATGGCACCTGACAGTACTGCTTAACTCCAGCAACAAGTTGGGTTACTAAAAGGCTAAATACCTAAGAAAATGATAAACTCTGATGGAGTGTTGTGTGCTAGCCAGACATTTAGAACAGGGGAGTCAAATGTTTCCAGTATTCATAAAGAAAAATGAGACCAAGATGAAAGATGTCAAGAATTGTAAGAACAAAAAGTAGAGAAGGAAACAGGTGTGGATTAATTGTGCAGCTCTGAGAACCTTTATATATATATATATATATATATATATATATATATATATATATATATATATATAGTGTGTGTGTGTGTGTGTGCATGCACATGTGTATATAAACGTATATGTGGTCAGGAATTTCTGGTTATAATGGAACCTTGACTGGAAGATATGTCACATTTATGTGACAGATAGAAAGAAAAGGAGATCTATGTGACCTGTTTATATAATTTGTTCTGTTTATTTGATAAAATCACATATAGTTACTAATTCAAGATTTCCTGCTGTATTTATGAACTTGAGGTTGCTCATTTACCTGTTATAAATTCTGTATGAAGCAATACTGACTGGTATAATATAATTACTGATGATATATAGCTCTGTTACTAAGGAATTTCCATTGCTCTCCACTGACTAGTGCTATGATATATTTTATATGCTTCTAAAGCACTTCTGAATTAAGGAGCTTGAGACGATAATTAATGTCTCTGCCAAAGGACAGGACTTTAGGATTGCACCTCCCCCCCACCATGCTGCACTGTGGTATCCAAGTCAGAATATGAATCTAGGTTGTTCCCATTAGAAAATAACCCACAGTGCCATCTTATCTTTCAATATCAAAAATGACATTGTTGCATGTGGAAGCAGTGACACTGCATGATCAAGAAATCAAGTATTAAAACATACATTTTGGAATTAATGTAAATTTAATACAAATGACTTGTATGCATCCTTTTCACTATAATAATAAGAAGTGACCATCTGTTTCTGAGAAGAAGGTAATCTGGCCATTGTGTGGCATATGGCAACACGTTGTAGGTTATTCTTTAACCACACCATGGTAGAGATAATAATGTAGAAAAAATGAGGATAGGGAGTGCACCACAAGCTGATATTCAAAGTTCAATGAATAAGTCCAAAAAAATCACTAGTGGAATGAACTCTTCTTTATTGTAGACAACAATAACTGCAGCAGAGTAGTAGTAAGCGCTTTCGCGTTGACACCCAACGCTTCATCAGACATAAAAAGCTGCTGAAAACAATCTCATTTAAACATCCAATAGCATGATGTCATAATTGATTTAAAGAAACAGTTGAGTCCCAAAAATATTTAAAATTGCAGCTGAATAAAAACATATATATAAAAAACATGTAAACAAAAGATGATTGTTAGAAGCCTTAATATAAAAACAACTATGTAAAAATAACATAGAGACAAACATCAATGTTTCAATGGTCTGGAGGCTAAAAAAGGCTTAATAGAAAGCCTTTCATTGAGCCCAAACCTGTGTGCTTGTAACTTAGTGATCCACTTGCCTTCCCTTTCTTCAACCCTATTCTTAGCATTACCTAATCTACTATCTGTCTTCACCAGTTCAAGGACTAGAAATTTAAAGATATGATTTTCACCTACCTCAGCTACATGTTTTGCAAGGGCATTCAGTGTGTTACCTTTAGATATCGCATAAATATGCTCTCTTATGCGTTCTCTTAATGGCCTGGTGGTCATACCTACATAAAACTTGTTGCATGCTTGGCACTCGGCTAGGTAAACCAAGTTAGTGGACTTACAACTAGCATCATGTTTGAAAATATAGATCCTGTGTGTATCAGGATGTATAAATCTGTCAGTGTTAGCTATATGTCTACATTGTTTACAAGATAGACAAGCAAAAGTACCAGTTCGTGCACTTGTCTTGTCAACCATCTGAGGTTTGTCATAACAAAGTAGCCTATTCAATGACAGCATATTCTTATAAGCGACTCGAGGTCTATTGTCAACTAAAGATTTTATGCTGTCATCTACCGTAAGGAGATTCCAGTGTCTGTTAAGAATCTTCAGAACATGTTTATTCTTATTAGTATATGGAATCATAATCCTATTGGTCTGAGGTCTAACTACCTGAGTAGATCTTGTACTCTGAGTACCCCGTCTCCTAATGATGGGTAAGGCTTCGTTATCCCTCTTGTTGTCACCTTCAGAAACAGCTTCAAGGACTGATTTCCTGTTGTAGCCTCTATTGGTAAAATTAGTAACTAACTCCGACTTCTGTTTTTGATATGCTGGATATGAAGAAGTTAATCTAGAGGCTCTCATGACCTGGTTCTGAACAATATTCCTATAGACGTGTTGAGGATGCATGCTATTTCTGTGGAGTAAATTATTCCTCCAACAATCTTTCCTAAATAGCTCAGTATCAAAACTGTGGCTGTTCTTAAACACACTCACATCCAAAAAATCCACATGTCTAGAAGAATGTACAAAATCAAAGCTCAAAAAATCAGTGGTTGAGTTGAGATAATCAATAAAGTCTAAAAGATGTTCAACAGTGCCTCCCCATAAAAGGAAGACATCATCCACAAATCTATTGTAGAATAACAGTGAGTCATGAAAGATGGAATCTTGATTAAACACAAAAAGCTGTTCCCAATGTGCCAAAACCAAATTGGCGTAAGCGTTGGCACAAGGGGTGCCCATCGCTACTCCTTTGGTTTGTAAATAATAGCTGTTCTCATAGCATAGCACATTGTTCTCAAGAATTACTTCGAGTAAGGATACACATCTGTCTACCATGTGAGGTGTGAGCTCACTGTGTGTCAAAAATGCTCTAATGTATTCTAGGCCTATATCATTAGGAATAGAAGTGAACAGTGACTTGACGTCCAATGATACTAATATGCAAACATCATTAAAAGAAAAGGACTGCTCAAAGGTTGCCAAATTCTCTAAAAAATTGATGGTATCTTTCAAAATATGCTTGACATTCAAAACAATAGGTTTAAGAGCCTTATCAAGGTAAATAGAAAGAGGCTCAGTGAGCCATCCTCGACTAGATACTATTGGACGCATAGGAGGATCTTGTGTGGCATATGGCAACACGTTGTAGGTTATTCTTTAACCACACCATGGTAGAGATAATAATGTAATGTTGCACTGAGCTACAGATTAACATTGCTGGAATAAATCAAGTCCAGGTTCGACAAAAAATAATTTCTTAATATAAGGTGTTCATTTCATGGAAAACAAGATCATCTTCTACAAATTAAAACTATAATCAGCTTCCTTTGTGCTAAAATTCAGCCTAAAAGTTGTTACAACAAACTGCAGAATATTAATTTAACAAAGTTTTTTATATGAAAAACCTGAGTGTATAACAAATGGTCTCACAGAACAGATAATTGTTATCTGATGTGCTCATACCTCCTGAAACATGTCCATCATATTCTGATCTGTTGTGAAATCCACTTCCAGATGTAGGTATCACTTCTGTTCCCATAAATCTTGAGTCTTTTATTATTGTTGTGGGTACCTCCTGCAAGGAAGAGCTTATTAGTTTCCGATTAGACAGTGTTATTCATATCATACCTTTACATTACCAGCTAAAAGTAAACTTTGTTTGTTAGCTTTGCATTTACATTTGGAACACTTTTCCTGGAGTTTTACATTACATGCCATGACTTGTGATTTGGAGATATTGGCCACTAATATTTCATTATTTTCTTTAAATACCACATTCTTTAAACAGCATGTGTGATGTGCAGTCTTAGAGAAAAGGTAAAAGGTTCTATATAATCACAGTTGATTTAACAAACAGGAGCCATAATTGACTCTCCGTCTGACACAGACATCCTCCGAAAGGGCCTTACTGAGATGGACACCTAGTGTCAAAGTCATGGCCTCAAGCTAAATGCCAAAAAATGCATAGTCATCCCATTTGGGAAAAAGAAAACACCCACAAATTACCACATAGGTGGCAGCCCTCTTAATACAGAAGAGGTAATAAGAGATCTGGGGACCCAGATAGATAGTAATCTCTCCTTTGACAATCATATTGCCAAAGTAGTTAGGAAAGCCTTCTATGTGGCCTAATTACTAAAGGATTCACATCTAGAAATAAAGAGGTTATAGTGTCCCTCTACTCATCACTCATCAGATCCATCATAGAGTACAATGCCCCATTTCGGATGTACCTCACAATATACTTCCAACAGCTGAAAAGACCACAAAAGTACCTCACCAAGAGGATTACTGGCCTCAAACATATGTTCTATGCAGCCCGACTGAAAAAACTCCGGCTGCACTCAGTGGCATATTGCTTACTCAGAGGTGATCTCTGCCTGACTTAGAAAGCCATGTCCAACTCAGAATTGATGGGCATGCTCTACCTAAAGAAATCCAAGTCAGTGCGAGCCATGGGCTCTAGTGAGCTAAACGTCACCATAACAATAAATAGAACATGCTGGAGGGATAGATTTCTGTCACAGAGACTCCCATGCTTTGGAACAAAATTCCAAACTACATTAAGCAGAGCCCCTCACTAATACTCTTTAAGAGAAACCTTGACTAGTGGATGGGTAACAGAAAATACACCCCTGGGATCATAGCCGGCCTTAGGCATAGGCCAACTAGGTGGCCACCTAGGGTGCCGCTCTAGCAGGGGCACTTTTTCAGTGTTTATTTGGTGTAAGTATACCAGGATGGGGGCACCAGGTGGTGTGGTGGGGGGTGCCGTGGACCCCTTTTGCCTAGGGCACCAGTTGACCTAAGGCCGCTCCTGCCTGGGATCACTTCAATGGCTCTGCTTGACAGAGGATCAGTTAATTAATCAATGGGGCGGCGAAAGCCGACACACTCTGGCCAGGCTTATAAACGCCCTCGGGCAGATAGCCTAGTACCTACTTATGAACCTATTGTATTTTCTTCTTACCATCTTGATTATGAGTGACTGTCTCAATTATCTTACGATTTATGCCTTCCAGTTCTAGTGAGTCTCATTGACAATGAATATCTGATATTAAAGACCCTTATTAGGTCATCAGTTATATGACATAATGAAAATGAATACAGATGTCACCGAATGAAAAGGCGATGTTGATTTGTTACTGTTCTACTAACATTGTCAGATACTTCAGTTTAAGTTGTCACGCTGACAAACTAAAAAGGAATGGGGCAAACTGAAAAGGAATGGGGCAAACTGAAAAGGAATGGGGCAAACTGAAAAGGAATGGGACAAACTGAAAAGGAATGGGACAAACTGAAAAGGAATGGGGCAAGAATGGCGATGAAACTTCCGAATGTTTATTGCAAGTGATTAAAAGAAACTAACCAAATGACATGTATCCCTCTTAAAGGTTACGCAGTTAATCTTTCCTGAGCAGAGAATTTTATTAACAGTATTATTCATTTTTCATTACCATTGCACGAGCAATTTACAGCCATTGTAAGTGCATGGTGGAGGCACTGGCTGTTCCACATGCCAACATGTAATCAGCATACATTATCCTAAAAAAATAATAATAACTGCTTCACAGTTTGCAAGCTGTCATTAAAAGTGATCTTAACAGTAATGGTTTTTAATAACAGCATGTGAACTATCAAACAATTTTTCAAAGGTAGTAATGAGTTATTAGTCTGTTGCATTGTTCCTACTGTAAAATAAAAATTATGACATCTTACTAGCAGTCATCAAAGTGATAAAAGGAAGGGGCACCAAACAGGATCACTTCCAGACAGATGGGGGATACAAATGGGTGTGTTGACTGGAACATCAAATGGCCTTCTTTCAGCTTTGAATAATTACAAATAAATAGTTACATCCAGAAATGTTGCACTCGTTATCAAAATGCTGGTCATTTCTTTTATTTGTACAATGATCTTCAACTTTATAAAATATGTACAATCACTATAGCTGTGTGGTTTTCAGATCGCTCTTCCATAACACATAGTAAGATATCAGTCAGATGCTTTTACTAGATCAGTTACTTCTGTTCGACCTTCATGCGCATTTATTTCTCAGTACTTGCCCAGTCTGTCTCCTTTCTTAGAACTAACAATATGTCTCATATTAGGTCTGTGTTCTCTGACTCCTTTATTGCAACTACATTACTCGTATTCTCTGGTTTTAGTAATGAAGCAGCTATGGGCGGTTTACTCATATAAAGAATTGTTCTTGTGACAGTCTTCTTCCAAGTAATTATGTATTTCTGTTTCCTTTCATATGTAAATATATAGTAAGTTCTTTTTTCCAGTGCAGCTACTTTTATTTTTGAGGTTTTTAGAGTTTGGATCACTTTCTCTATTATGATTTGGTTATACTGCAGAATGGTAACATGAAACCATAAACTCCCATTTGCACACAAACCTTTTAATCTGCTGACTGATGAATTCAAGTGCAGTGGCAGGTATTATTGTTTCTGGTATTCCACATCCTGATTATATGCTTTTTAATTTTATTTATTTATTTAACATTTGTTAACTGGCAAAGTCTGAATAGGACAGAGCCTATTTTCAGTGGAGGCCCAGGGAGAAACGGTCCAGACGCATGTCTTTGAATTTGAATGTGGGAGAAAACTGGAGTACTCAGAGGAAACCTACGTGAACACAGAGAGGACACAAAGACTCCACACAGAAGGCACCCCAGCCAAGAATCAAACCGGGGAGCCTCTTGCTGTGAGGCAACAACGTTAACCGCTGCACTACAGCGCCACCCAGTTTTTAGAACTGTAATCATAATTTTTGCTTGTTGTATCCTGAACTTAACTTCTTCTAGCAATTTAGAATGATACTCGACAGAAATGAAACAGTGGCACTGTATTTGGATTATTACTCTTGAAAGGTGTCTTATGAGGACTAGATATGATAATCATTGAACATTGAACTAAAGCAAAAAAATTCCATTCCATCATTCCCTGAAACTTTTCATATGTTAAAAAACAGCACTTCTTCCTTAGGATTCTTTTTGTGGTAGATAACACAATCTCCAGAACTCTTTATAGGTCTTTGAATATGTTCTGATATTATTGATCAGTAAAATATATCAAGTTCTATTTCTGTGCACTTTGTATTTCCCAAATGCAGTTCATGTTCTCCAAAATCAGTTCTCCAAGCAGACTAGATATTGCTACTTTGTCTTATTTGAACCTGGTCCACAAACACAACTAATGTAATCTCTGTAAGGTTAGAACGCACATATTCTTGTGCATTGCTGATAACTGATACAACAATCCTGTCATAGTAGTTTTCTTTAAGTAATTCCTTAAGTTCTCTCACTTTATCTTGTGATGTAAGTAACTGTATAATGACACTTAATATTTTCACATTTTCACTCAGTAGATATTCCTTCTTTTCCTTTAAGTAAGCTTTGATCAACAATTTTGCAAAGTGCATTTGTTTGTCTGTTTATACTGAACTGTTAAATCATCCTTCTGCAAGTTAAACAACATGCATTGCAAATACAGTGACAGCTTTGTGTGATGCCTTTCTGCTCAACAAATGCTTGTAACCTGTTTGATCCGCATTGGTTTACAGTATGTATACTCAGGGAATTTTTGATATCTGTATGCAGCGATTAAACTTTAACTGTCAATCTGAGCATATATGTAATCTGCGCATCTTTAAGTGCTATTGAAAAGTACAGTCTGTTCTCCTAAATCACTACAGATCCCACACCCATATTGACTGGTGTATATTAGCAACATGACATAATTAGATTCATATTTTTTTATTATTATTTTAAATGTTATTAATTTTAGATGTGGACTGATAAAGCAATTCCAAAGTGTATATATCAGTATCTTAAAGCTCCTGCCGTAATGCCTGAAAGCATTATTTATTTTATTTGTGTTTACTAACTAGGGGAGAGCACTGACTTCCATTATCCTTTATAAGGCTCAGACTGGGATCCCTGTCTATTTAAGTGACACAGTTAGGCAAATGAAGGATGAAGGAATCAAACCTTGGACCATAGGATGAAGCTTGTTAACAGCTCACAGCCTTAATACTCTGCCAACAGTCATGAGCATTAACAGCCCATTATGTATCATGTTCAAGAAGGTTACTTAAATGCACAGTAATGTGTGACGTGGTTGGAATGACCACAGACAAATATGGTAACCATTCCCAAAAATATTATCAAAGTTTATCTATCTTCTGGCTTCTGAATATGCACTATTTCTCTTATACTTTTTTTGCATCTAGATATATGGCCTCTAATGTTAAGATAGGGCCTATGTACTTCTCACTAAGCATACAAATCTGACACTTTTTCCTGATCAGATTTGGATTATAATCTCTCAGTCTGACTAGCAGATTGAATCAGTGTCAAGCTTTGCTTACGTCTAGCATATCCCTAGTCTAGGACATCTTCAGTTATATTAACTACAGCATACAATCCTTTTACTCTCCCTTATTACAGTTCTCTAAAATACCTCTGGTTCAGATGAAATAATAAACAGTATCCTGAGAAATCTGTATCTTCCAAAGGAATTTTAAAAGTACAGAACTTCGAGCTTGCATCATGAAGATTAGTCTACCAGAAAAAAAACTGATTAGCATACTGAACAGAGAAATATTTGCCATTGATTATAGCTGGCACAGCATCTTCTGTGGTAAGCAATGGATAGTGTACTCTTTGAATCAGTTAATTTAAATCAAGTGTAACTGTGACATTAACTCACCCAGCAGGCTATATTTAACAACTACAAATAGTTTCCATTTTTTACTCTTTTTCCCTAATCTTTGCATTAATACTTTTGGCTTTGTCTGATGGCACAGCCTACTCTCAGGATTGTTGCTACAAATAGTATTGCAAAGACATTTATTTGAGCGGCATACTAACTACACTCTGTTAAACTATGGGAGAATATCAAAACTGATCTGCACAAAAATGTCTATGAATAGTAGCTTGAGTTTGTTTGTTTACAAATTACTGTATTACAGATATTCCAATAAATGTTCTTTTTGGCATACATTCACCCCAGTAAATAAATTGATATTATTTTTGCAAAAAATCATTACGTGAATGAGATTGTGTAGCTTTTTAAATTTAATCTGCACATTTTGTTGTTTCTTCATTGCTGGTTTAACTCAATGATATGCTTGTAACACTATTCTGATTAGCATTAGTAGGGACATTTTTGAAACTTTGCCATCTTCTTGAATAAATAAATGACTGTGAATGAATGCTATGAATTTGTTTTACCATACCAAACTTTTCAACATGTCAAATGACAGGCTTTTTGGTTGATTCAATATATTAACAAATATATCACTTGAAATGCATTGCATTTCTTATTGTTTTCAAAGAATTAGTTTTACTGATCCTTCATCAAACAAAATAATGACTCCTTACAAAATCATATTGAGAAATCTCTTGCAGGAATAACACTATTTTACATATCAAGAAAGTGTAATTTTCCTCGCCATTATCCAGGACATACTAACTATAATCACGCTGTTGTCTGCATGTATGATTTGGCAAAATTTTACACCGGATGCCCTTCCTGACGCAACCCTCCCCATTTATCCGGGCTTGGGACCGGCACAAAGAAATGCGCTGGCTTGTGCATCCCCAGTGGCTGAGCCCTTTCTTATTTGCAATGGTGATGGACAGGTTGACAGACGAGATCAGACAGGAGTCCCCGTGGACTATGATGTTTGCAGATGACATTGTGATCTGTAGTGAGAACAGGTGGAGGAGACCCTGGAGAGGTGGAGATATACTCTAGAGAGAAGAGGAATGAAGGTCAGCAGGACTAAGACAGAATATATGTGTGTGAATGAAAGGGAGGGTAGAGGAATGGTGAGGATGCAGGGAGTAGAGGTGGCGAAGGTGGATGAGGTTAAGTACTTGGGATCAACAGTTCAGAGTAATGGTGAGTGTGGAAGAGAGGTGAAGAAGAGAGTACAGACAGGATGGAGTGGGTGGAGAAGAGTGTCAGGAGTGATTTGTGACAGAAGAGTAGCAGTAAGAGTGAAAGGGAAGGTCTACAAGAGGGTAGTGAGACCAGCTATGTTACATGGATTGGAGACAGTGGCATTGACAAAAAGGCAGGAGTCAGAGCTTGACGTGGCAGAGTTGAAGATGTTAAGATTTGCACCGGGTGTGATGAGGATGGACAAGATTAGGAATAAGTATATTAGAGGGTCAGCCCCAGTTGGAAGGTTTGGAGACAAAGCCAGAGAGGCAAGATTACACTGGTTTGGGCATGTGCTGAGGAGGGATGCAGAGTATATTGGGAAAAAGATGCTAAGGATGAAGCTGCCAGGTAACAGCAAAAGAGAAAGGCCTAAGATAAGGTTTATGGATGTAGTGAGAGAGGACATGCAGATGGTTGGTGTGACAGAGCAAGATGCAGAGGACAGGAAGAAATGGAAACAGTTGATCTGCTGTGGCAACCCCTAACAGGAGCAGCCAAAAGAAGAAGAAGACTAACTATAATCACACTATTTAAATATGGTTTTAACACTTGCAATACTACCAGAGAAAACACACCTCCTGTAAAATTTCTTAAAATATAACTAACTCTATACTAATTGTGCAGTCAAAGCAAGTATAGAACTTAAAAGTGATGGATATTCTACATTTAAAAACTTCAGCTTAGTAACAAATACAAATTCATTCCCTTTGCCTAGTATGTAGACCAAACCAACTCTCAACTTTTCCATCCTGAGTTTAATAGCGAAAGAAATTCACATCTATTTTAGACACATCTCAAATGTATACACTAAATATCAGTTTTGAATGTCATCATGTAACCTATTTACCTTCAATTCTCACATAAAACTCCTTATGTTAAGATCCATATAGACCAATGCATCATAACAGTTTCAGAAATTCTTTACTCTGGATCCAGTTATTTCCTCTGTAATAAAAATACCTAACACTTGCATCTCTTACAGTTGCATTTTATGTTCCCTTCAGCTTTTTGTAAAAGAAAATAGTTATTTTTTTGTATCAGCCCTTGCTAGACAGCATTATTGTCAGTGAGGAATTCTATGACTGCTCCTAACTTGCAATCATCTACATTTGGTTAGCCAGATGGCGTTGACATTGGTCTTAACTTAAGAGAAGTAAATGCCAAAAAGGAGAAGTTCACAGGACTAAACACTGCTGGCTATTCAGTGGGTGACATAAGGGTTTATAGGTTCATAGGTTGGCACTAGGCTATCGGCCCTAGGGCCTATACAAGCCTAGCCATAACAATTCCCTGGCTAGTTCTTCCCACACTATTTACTTCCCTGGACCCCTGTCTAGCAGGGTGACTGACGTGATCCCCAGGGTGAATTCCCTTTCTCCCATCCGATCATCAAGGTTCCTTTTGAAGAGGACCAAAGAGGAGCTCTGCTTGACATGTATGGGCAGTCTATTCCAGAGTCTGGGGAGTTTCTGGGTCAGGAACATATCCCTCCAGTATTTGTTTATTGTGATGACAAGATTTAGATCCCTGGAGCGTGTGGCTCTCCGAGATTGGGATTTCTTTAAGTGTAGCATGTCCAACAGCTCTGGGTTTGACATGGCCTTGTATGTTAAGCAGAGATCGCCTCTGAGTAGACGATATGCAACAGAGTATAGCTAGAGTTTTTTAAGGCTGTCAGAGTAGGGCATCTGCTTTAGGCTTGTGATTCTTTTAGTGAGATATTTCTGTGGCCTTTCCAGTTGTTGCAGATGGTTTGAGAGGTACATACCAAACGGGGTGTTGTATTCTATAATGAGTCTAATGAGAGATGAGTACAATGGGATAATGTCCTCCTTTTTTCTGGATGAAAAGCCCTTAGTGATGAGGTGTGCCATAACTGTTGTGGCCATATGGTTATCGAAGGTGAGACCACTGTCCACCTGTGTCCCTAAGTCTCTTATCACACTTTCAGTGTTTTGTGTACTGCCACCTATGTGGTAATTCACGGGCACATGTTTTTTCCCAAAGGGGATAGCTATACATTTATTGGCATTGAGCTTGAGTCCATGACTCTGGCACCAAGCATCTGTTTCTGTAAGGCCCATTTGTAGAGTATTCGCATCATTTGGGGATTCAATAATGGCTCCCAGTTTGCAGTCATCTGTGAACTTTGTTAGTCAGAGTCTCTTAGTGTTGGCCTGTACTTCAGAGAAATAGATGCCAAACACGAGCGGTCCCAGGACTGTACCCTAAGGTACTCCACTTGTCTCTTGTCTGGGGCTGGATTTGGAGTCGGCTACTTTTACAGTGTGGGTTCTCTCAGTAAGCCAGTTGGCAACCCATCGAGTGATGTAGGGATTAATGCCCAGCTTAGTAAGTCTATCAATGATTCCAGAGTGAGTGATGGTGTCAAAGGCCTTGGTGAGGTCCAGATAGGCTGTGTGGATACCTAATCTCTTGCATTTAACAACAATGCCTGAGTATGGTATTGTATCTAATGGCTTGCCCAGGTCAAGGTAGGCAATGTAAACTGTTTTGCTTTCACTGATTGCTTTGTTGGCTTTCTAAAAGAAGTCTACCAGGTTGAGTAGGCATGACTTTCCTTTGTTGAAACCAAAGTGGGTTGGGTCCAGTGTTTGGAGGTTTCCTATATCATTACTGGTCATTTCCATAATAATTTTTTCCATAGCTTTGAATACCAGACTAGTGAGACTTATGGGCCTGTAGTTTCCAGGGTCTGTAGATGGCCCAACAATAATGAAGCACAAAGCCTGTTTGGAGACATTAGCAATTCCAGAGTGCCTGATAGGTTATGTTTCATGCTATTTAAAAAGGCATCAGTGGATATTGTCTGGGCCCATTGATGCAATGTTCTTGGCCTTAGAGAAAGCATTGAAGACATGTTCCCTAGTAATAGTAGAGTTATATTTGATGGTATTTCCTGAGTGGAGGTTAACAGGGAGTGAGGAGTAAAGTTAGAGCTAAATTTGTCTGCCAGTAGGTTGCTATATCTTCTGGCTCAGTATAGGTGGTTCCATTAAAAATTAGCTCTGCACACAGTTGTGTGTGTTGCCCTTAAGGATATGGACATAGCTAAAGAATGCATTGTGGTTGCCCTTGGCTGGGAGGCCAAATTTGCCTCAACTATGCAACTATTAACTCCTTCATTTACATTTTTTATTCTTGCAATCACATCAGAAACTGCTGAGCTACTGTTTTTTTGTTATGCACTGCATGTTTCAACAAAGTACAAACCTACTTCCTGTCTGTGCTTTTTAATTTCAAAACTTTAAATGTAGAGTCTGAAAACCATGCTATGTTAATCTGTATTCTTTAACATAAAGTCAACACTTCATTCTTCTATTACTATTGAATTTGCCTCAGATTAGAAACTTTTAAATATACCGCTGCTTTAGTTTTATCTTTAGATATAAAGCAACTAAAGGAGACAGGCATACTGACAAAACACCATGAGAGGTCTTTCCATTGTTTTCTTATTCTTATAATCACCACAGCTACTGCTAATCTAAAGGTTTCACTTTATGCACTGAATATGCCAGTAAATTGCAATTTGATTTATTCTAAGTGTTTTGTAACATTAAAACTTTAAATGTAAGATCTAAAAAACATATTACATTTATCTGTATTGTACAAGATGAAATCAACATTAATGATTGTCTTTTCTTACTGAAAAGTTGCTCTGAGTATTGCCTATGCAAGGTATTGCAATTGTTTCTGTTTTTGTGCATTTGTACAGTGTCTATTCACATTTACATTTTTTTCTGATTCTTAAACTCAGTAATATAGAAAATCATATTATTTAATTTCCTGCCTGCACTTTCTAAGTCATTCTTGCCTGCACATAGCCTGATTTTCTTAAATGCTATTAATTTCATTTGATTATGATGATAAGCACAACACTTTCATTTTTACTGCATGGCTCTATTTAAATGTTATCTTATTGTCCTCATCAGTTTATCTGTAATTTCTCTGTTATAATCCCACATTATTATTTTGTGATTTATTTTTCATATTATTCTTAGTCACATCTCTAATGGTACACTCCACCAAAACTACTACTACTAAAACTGTCATATTTCAACTTCTCATAGGATCATAAGAGGTTACTAGGCTAATGGCCCTGGGGCCCTTACAAGCTTAGTCAAGAGTTTATCCCGAAAAATGAACCTTCAGTCAGCACCTGTCACCCCTGTCAATGAGGGACAAAGGTGGAACCCCTGGGACAAATTTGTGGTTTCCCATCCACTCATTGAGGTTGCACTTGAAGAGGGTCAGCAAAGTATTCTGTTTGACATGTATGAGAAGTCTATTCCAGAGATGGAGCAGCCTCTGGGAGACAAACCAATAGGACAGGGGCCAATATTGCCTTGTAGGTGAGACACAGATCACCTCTCAGCAATCTGTATGGTACCGAGTACAGTGATAGTGATATCAGCCTGTCCACATAGGACAGGTGTTAGAGGCCATGGATTCTCTTTGTGAGTTATTTCTGTGGCCTTTCCAGTTGGTGCAGGTGTTTGGAGAGGTATATACGAAACTGGACATTATACTCAATTATAGGCCTAATGAGGGAGGAGTACAGAGTGGTAATAACCTCTATTTTTCTGTATGCAGTCACTTTACTTTTGAGATGAACTAAGTAAAAGGCTTTTCTGACCACTGCCTTCACATGATGGTCGAATGAGAGATTGCTGTTAACCTGAGTACTCAGGTCTCTCACCAAAAGTTGCATGCTTAGGCGGTTGCCATTGATGTGGTAATCAGTGGAGGCCATGTTTTTGCCGAATATTATGATAATACATGTTTTTGCATTTAACTTAAGGCCATGACTTTGGTACCAGTTATTTGTAGCTGTGAAGCTCTCTTGCAATATGTTAACATCATTTGGGGAGTCAATGACAGCACCCGACTTACTGTCATCCATAAACTTGGCCAGCCACAGGCCCTTTGTCTTTGCCTTGACCTCCGAGAAGTAGATGCAAAACACTAGGGGTCCCAGGACAGATCCCTGGGGGAACACCACTAGTGACATGTCTGCTGTCGGTGGTGGTGGAGCCTACTTTGACCTTGTGGGTCCTATCGGTGAGCCGCCTAACGAGACAGGGACTTACGCCAAGTTGTGTTAGTTTTTTGATGATACCCAAGTGGAGGATTGTGTCAAAGGCCTTGGCCAAGTCAAGTTAAGCTATATGTATTGACTTTTCCCTCATCCAGGGCCCTAGTGACAGTCTCAAAGATGTCAACCAAGTTTAATAAGCAAGATCTGCCCCTGATGATTCCAAATTGGGGGGGGGTCAAGTGCTTGGAGATTGCCTATGTCCTTGTTTATGAGAATCATAGCAATACACTCCATGGCTTTACAGATCAGAATTGTCAAGCTAATGGGGTGATAGTTTCCCAGGTCAGTAGTGGCACCATCTTTCTGTAAGGGGGTGACAATAGCAGTTCTCCACTCTGCTGGAATGAAGCCTGTAATTAGGCTTTGGTTGAATAGAGTGCTCAATGACGAAGCTAGTTATTGCTGGAGATGGTGCAGAATACAGCCTGGGATACCATTAGGTCCCATCTCATGGAAGCTGTTTTCTTTAACTTGGATTGGGCCTTTAACACTTGATCTATGGAGATGTGAGGTGTGAGACAAGTATCAGTGATGTTGACTGGACCTTTGGGGGGGATAGTGGGGTGAAGTTTGCGCTGAACCTATCAGTTAGCAGGTTGGCTAAGTCAACAGGATCAGTGTAAGTGGTACCATTAAGTACTAATTCAGAACAAACTTGGGCTTTGCCATGGAGGCTCCTGTCATAACTGAAGAAGGGCTTGTGTTTCCCTTTGTTTCCAAGGCTAGTTTCAACTCATAATTGACTTTGTAGGTTTTCACTAGTGATCTAATTTGCTTGTTGAGGGGGAGTTTTTCTAATTTGGAATTTGTTCCTTTTTACCCTTGGATAACAGTTTCTTCCTTTTGTTGTAAAGTCTGTTGATAGAGGATGTCCACCAGACAGGTTTGTCTTTCCTTGAGGAGCATGTTTTAGTTCTGCTGGGTATGGCTGAGTCCATACAGTTGTACAGGTGCTTGTATACTGCACTGGTGTACTGTTCAACATAGTTGTATGCATCTTCTGAGGGGGCCGGTGGTGTGAAGTTACTGGTACCCTCCCTTCAGAGGTTGTAGTCAGGTTTTGAGAACTTTTTTAGTCTGGTTATGGCTGAGGAGGGGCTGGGTGGGATAGAATCTCTGAATGAGACAGACCAATGATCTGATCTCACCAGGGAAGAGCATATTATAGGAGTGGTGCAGTGGTAACCCATGTTGGTGAGAACCAAGTCCCGAATGTTACCTCCCCTTGGGGATGAAATGAGCTGGTCTAGTGCATTAGAACTGATGAAGTCAAGGAATTGTTGGGTGAGTATATTAGTCCAGGAATAATTCACCCAGTCTATGGTGTAGTAGTTGAAGTCACCAAGGATCAGGGTGTTAGGGATTCCTTGATTGAGTCAAGTAGGTGCAGGTAGGAAGAGTTGGTGTTCTGAGTCATGGAGGGGGGTCTACAGCTGGCTATAACATGGATGGGTGTCTTGCCCACTGCCAGTTGCACCTGAAGTAATTCCAGTGTGTCATGCTGGAAAATCAGTCTGGAGGTGTGCTTGTCCTTAATGAAGATAGAAACCTCACCACCCTTAGTCTTTCCAACCTTGTTATGGGGTCAGACAATGTGGAATGAGATATAGCCTGGTAATGCAGGTTGCTCTCTGTAGCCCTGAACCAAGTTTCCATGACTGCATAGACATCATCATTTTCCAGTGTGAGGAGAGCCTCCACTGAGTTCATTTTCAGCTCAAGGCTCCTAGCGTTAAGCAGCATGACGTTCAATTTGTTTTTTGACAGACATTTTATGTTGGAAGATTTGTCTTTGGAACATCGCCTAAAAAAGGGACAATGGGGGAGGCAAGAGCCTTGGCCAAGATCCAGAAACCCAGGGCTGATAAGTGGAGGCTATCTTTGGCAAAGCATCAAGGCTTGTCAACCATGTCATCCCAGGTAGACAGATACTGGATCCCCTTGGAAAGATACCAGAAACTAAGCCAATTGCTGAAGTTTTTTGGTTGGTATTGTGGTATCATTCTTGGTGAAGGTTGGATGCTGTCTTAGTTCTAGGGTCATACCTGCCTGGGACACATACTCTGGCAGTGCAATCATTTCTCTCTTCATATAATCCAGGGAGGTACATATCAAGTCATTCACACCAACATGGACAATGACAGAGTCATACTTGTACCTGTTGTGGAGAGACTTAAGTGTGTGAGTGATGTGGCAGACTCTGGCACGTGACAGACAGCTGACGTTGACCTTCTCCTTGTTGAGCCTGGTGAGGGGGACATCAGTGTGTCTACACTATTGACTGTCATATTTCAACACCTCATACACTACTGAGATCAAACAGTTTACCTTTACAAAAGTATTTTAGGCAAACTGACAGGCCATCAAATTTTGATTTTCTCTGATGATTCATTATGATTTTTCTCAATAAGATCAATGTGATACTACACAGGTAAAGTGTGAAATGGCCACTCCCCACTTAAATTATCATTTCAGAATTTTATGAGGAGACATAGAACAGCATTAGCATTTTTACTGATGATACAACAAGAGGTGTAGCAGTGGACAATGAGAGGATGAATTAAAAGAAGGACTTATAAGGAGAAGAAAAATGTCAGCTGAGGTGTACTACAGAAAAACACAAATTACTGCACATGGCCATAAACAGGCACAGTGTGAAATGTCAGCAGTTGGGAAAATAAATGAGGGCATAAAGAAGAGAAAAATCCGGGGATGCTGGCCACACCTTTATTATCAGGAGCAGTGTGAAAATGCTATGGAGTAGCAATTAGAATGCTGGGATGTATCCTCAGGTGAATAACAGTCACTATGTCTCTTCTTTTGTATTGTGATACATAATATATATTGGCAGCAACCGCTGGCTAAAGTTAATATTACAGCAGAAGTGTATTATTCTTTTTTCCTCTAGTTATACAATACTATTCAGAATTGATTGCAATTCGCTGCTGGATACACCTATACTGGTATATCCTTTACAAAACACTGTCCTGTTTAAGGGGCTTTCTGTTGAGCATTCATGATGTTTGTATTGCTTGCAGTGCCCTACTAGTATGCCTGGCATGCAGGTACATTTGGCTTGCAGAGCCTCACTGGGGTGGACAGGCTTAATGATTTGCTGTCACATGCTCTGATCTGGCTGATTTCATTGTGGTAAAGATTGTTGTCAACATCCTCTGTAGGTTAACAGTCACATGTACATGGGTCTATCCTGTCTATAATACATTTGGAGTAGGATGGTCAACTCCAACATCTAAACAGGCTGGGCCCATAATGATAATGTAGCATCAACCTTGCTCCATACTGCTTACCTGGCATTTATAATGGACAGCTGGACTGATGGTAGCTCTGTACCTCTTTCAGTGGTGTCCATTCTTCCATATATTTATGCTACTCAATGCTCTAGGTAGGGCAACATCTGCAGTGGTGTAGTCATAACTTTTATATCTATCTTTGAAAAGATGCAGGTGTATGTTGGAACTACCATCAGCTATATTTGAGTGTTTTTGAGACAGGACTGAAGTGAGGATTGTTCTTATTATACTATCTATCTGGATAAGTAGAAGCATATTTGCAGGAGTTCTCTTTATATTCTCATCAAACTTTTGCATAAGTGGATATGGCTGATCCTGAGAGACAATAATGTCTAAGTTGAAGATGAGACAGATAAACCTTCAATGGAATTTCTCAAACTACTGAAGAGTTTTGGCTTCACTTAAATAAGTATTATTGCCAGCAATCAATCTGTCCCCTTGTTTATCTTCACTTTTCAGTCTGGTCTAGACCCAAGACTTGGCAGTACTCTGAGTATTTTGGACAGATCCTTACTTGATAAACTTCAGGTTAGGATTCCGACAATTCTGCCACCTGATATTGACCTGGTTAACTGTAATTAAACTGATGCCTTAAAATGACCATCTCACGGGGGGATCATTGCACACTATCTAGATTCAGTGACCTGGGTCTATAATTAGCCAAGACAATCTTTTTGATACTGTCACCCCAGCTTGTGCCCATTCTAGGTTAACTGTTCAGTGTAAGACATGGATTTCCTCAGCTCCATGTACAGCAGGATAGAGGCTAGAGAACAAATGGAGGAAGGCACACCTGTGTATAGTAAGACATTATTCTGCTGTACAAACAGGAACCACTGATAAGAATTCTGGTTACATTTCGAATCAGATTTCTGCTGCATCAGATAATCTGGCATGATTCCTAGAAAGTGTTGTCAGGCTCCACAACTCAGTATATTTTACTAATTCCAACATTCTTTGTCTCCTCAGTGTCAGGACACTATTGTGCAGATAAGCTGTTTCAATCAGGTAATCCTTTCCTCTGTCTGGTATTGATAACCCCAAACTCAAAAATCCTTCTCTGGATATGGGTGTGCTGGAAAATTACCACCTGTCCTGTAGTCTTCAATTTATTGGCATGGTTACAGAGAAGAAAGTTTATTCACAGATGTGTACCTACTTGATGTCATGTATCCAACACAGACCCCTGTTCATCTCGTTTTAGAAGTAAGTGTAACAGCGAGACAACTGTCAGTGATAATACAAGTGATCTCCTTAAAGCACGTTTAAAAGTTATGTTTCATTTCAGTTTTCCTTGATGCCATGGTAGCTTTTGATAATGTAGGCCATGACATCCCAGTTAAGCACCATAGAATACATGTTTTTTTTGGCATAGCACTCAAATGGTTTGCCTCCTACTATCTAGGACACTTGGAGTGGGTGGTCTTGGAAGTAGATTCCTCGGGTGGTCAACATCTGGACTGTGGAGTGCTGTAGGACTTGATACTGGTGCAACTGCTTCACATTGAAGCTGCTATCACTAAGGGAGGTATGGTAGGAGAGGGGGTATTCATTGCTACTCCAGTACTGGTGATATTCAGCTTTATCTCATCTTTGACTAAGAGTCAGTGCCTAATTTGACTAGTCTTGAAGACAGCTTGGAGGCTGTCCTTAATTTAATGTCAGAGTGCCTACTAAAGCTTAACCCAACAATGACTAATGTGATGCTAGTTCAAGCCATAATCCATCTATCACAGTTTCCTCTTCTTCCATCCTATATATATTGGAGTAATAGACAAGACTTCATTTCATTGATATGTAATCTGGGAGGAATTTTTCATGGCAGCCTCATGATAAAAGATGAGGTGCCTGCTGTCAACCAGAAAGAATGTTGCCTGGATCTGAAACTTTACACCTTCATTGGACTTTACAGGGATTATCTGTGCATTACTATTATCTCAGCTAATCTACTGTGACATCCTTTCCATAGACCCTTGCACTTTAAGATGGTGATATGATGCTTGCAAATTCTTTGGATCAGTTGTTAAGCAAGGCATCTTCAAATGCTCCATTGCTTACTTGCTAAAGGATTTGCATTCGTTACCAGTTGCTGCAGGAGTGCTTTTGAGAGTCTTTTCTTTTATATCAGTGACTTGGTTTTCTGGGTAGTGCTTGTTTAAGAGAGTTTTCCTATCCCTGCTCCCTGGGCAGATCGTGTGGTTCATCAGATTAAGGGCTTATTGCTTTTCTGAGGATTCACTTGGAAACATCTAGCATGTTGTCTACTGCTTACCTAGCCCTTGCCCTTTAGGACTTCCCTAACTTCAGAATGTGACTCTGGAGACTCTTTCAGGAAGTACTGAAACTTCTGTCTTTTTGAGGGTCTTCTTATAACCATCCTGGTCTTCTCTTTGTTCTTATATTACAAATGCATTGTAATATATCAGGTTATATGATATGAAATATTTATATTACAATTTCTGCCATGTTAGTCCATTTTTTTTCTAATTTATAAAATGATTAGGTTTTAATAATTTAATACTCTAATAAACAAACACATACATAACAATATTTAATAATTGGAGCCCATTTGGTTAAACTGCAGCTATCTGGCCATGGGTTAGTGAAAAACACAAAAACACTTAGACTTGTACTTAAATAACTGGGGTAGTGAGCTGTGTTATAGGAAACTTTTCTATAATTACTCTCATTCTGATCAGGGGCAAACTGTGCAGCCCCCATTACACAAGACTAATGCCAAACCACAGGACCAGTCCAGAGCATACATCCAAACTGTCAGTTTTTATTTTTAAGCTTGCAGCTGAATATTTACTGCTGCAAGAATGAACTTCATCAAATCTTATAATCAAGATGTGACAGTGAGCAAAGTATACTTGCATCACAAAAGTGCTGTAGATCTTGTCTCTGTAGCTGGAAGCGCAAATGAATCAAATGCAGCATCAAGACTTATATGAAAATTGGTTACTGGGCTGTTATAGGATAGATGGACTAAACTTCCAAGTAGGCAATTTGTGAATAACCTATGGGCAGTTTATTCTGTTCAGTGATAAAGCCAATGGGAACTCTAATCATAGGATAGTAATGGCATCTGATACAGTTAAAAGTTAAAGGGACTCAGTGAGCAAGGAGAGACACATTCTTAGACGGATTGTTGCTGATAAGCTAAGCATCTTTCTTCTGGAATATTTTTTTATATCTTTTTTCCCTCCTCTCCCTGACAGCTGTCAAACCTTCCCCAGCTTAAGCTCATTTATTCTTTGGGGGTAGGAACCGGCCTGATTACCTAGGGCAAAGGCTGTTGTGGGGGCACTCTCATCCAGACAATCAGAGAGGTGGTGCTTTTACCAATATGCCAGGAATTAAATCATTATTATTAACCTAACCTCATCATGGCAGTGATACAGGCAAAAGAATTACAGTAAAGAACACATTCACACGTATGTCATGGCTATGTGACCTCTCTGCAGTCATTACAAGAGCTCCCATCACTGGCTTGGGTGGTCATCTCTGCACTTGTCTTGGTCCAGCCCTATAACTCCTCATAACCTGTTTCTACTTTCTGAGACCAGTTCATTTTTTTTCAGACCAGAATGAGCATATCCAGACTGATGTCCTCCATACCAACCCCTCCCAGGATGGGCACACCCACCTTCCTTTGCATGTGCTATCAATCTTTTGAATCTCTGCTTGGACTCTGGTCAGGTGGGCTATAGTCAAGCCTTTAGACATCTGTGTCACTGGCACAGGCATTCTGGAATTAGTTTAAGACATTTTTATATCCATAGGTGCATCTTTTGTATATCATAATATTAATGTTGTATATGTTAGAATATTCTTTAGAATAAACCCCTTTATATGAGTGCAGAAATTAACAGAAATATCTGAGTCCACTGGCATTACAGATCTATTTCTTAAAGTTTATTATTGACAGTGCTGACTTAAAAATGCTGGCACCTACATCATGTTTAGGCATTGCCCCTTCATCATTTCAGACAGACTAACACAGTTAGACAAAAATTCACATACCAACTGTTTCACCTATATAGTTTGATTCTTAGGAACATAAGAATAATGCAAGTTGAACAGTCATGGGGACCATATAATGCCCAGCCATATACATCTTTAAGAAGATGCACCCATTGAGATACTTTATTTGATATCCTTCTAGCTTAATCTCTGTTACCGTATCTATTTTGTTGGAGATAAGGTGCATCTGTAAATAGTTATTTGTTGTATATAAGTCTATATTACTTTCATTGTTTTGGTTGTACATTGCCTGTTACCATTTTGTATAGAATTATTAAAAAATGTTAATAAAAAGCTTAAAAAAAGAAGAAGAAGATGCACCTAAAGGTTCTTGCCACCATTTCCAAACACTTAATCATGCTCACCTTTCAGATCAAAGGAATAGTATTTAAAAATGTGAAAAAAGGCTAACACTTTTTGATAGCTTTTTAAATCTTTGGCCTATTGATATTGCCTAGTTTGGAGGAAAACCCTGAAATTAATCTCAGTGAAATAAACATCCAACAACTCACACAAGCTATTTTCAATGATGACTACAACAATCTTCAAATTAAATATTGCTGAACATATTTCCTAGTACTGCGGTATTTTACAGCTGCTTTGGTATCTTTATATCCACATATTCAGGAAAGCTGCCCTAAGATAGATGCTTTCTGTTCTATCTTCTGGCAGGCAAGGATGCTGCAAACATGATTCTAGTTTATTCACTCTAGTCTTACCATAAATACTCGGACAAAAACTGCTATGGAACAAAATAGGTACCTGCATGCATCATTTGTTTAGCATGAGGTTCTGGGACATATTTCCTACTACAAAAAAGCAGACAAGACTCAGCGGAAATTAAATCAAAATTAATGGAAAGAGGCAGAGTGAAATTGTAGAGATGGACTAGAACCCTTTATTTGTAAGATGCTACAATAATTAATCATTCCACTGCAGAAAGGCATAGAGGTGAGAGCAAACTGACATTAGATGTGCTGAGAAACAAGCATATTTATATACAAAAAATAGATAAAGGCAGAACATATTTTTTTGCTGTGTCACTGTAACAGGTTACACAAATACTATACAGCCATATAAGGATGGGTAAAAACTGAATGTCATCAAGGACCATTGCTTTCAGATCAGTATCTCATTTATTTTCTTACCATAAAATACTCTGGTTCACATCAAAGCTCCTGCAAAGCATATCTCAATGCTAAAGATAATAGTCTGGAAAGATAATTCAACAAGTATCTTCCAATTAAACTATTTTTATGTTGTTTAATTAAAGATTATTGTTTGGTGCTCACCTTGTCTTCTGGCTTTCCTCCTTCACTGTTCCATTTCTGTAATGTTTCTGTTGTACCATCTGCTAGTGGCTCAAAACCTCCTTTTACAGCTGTACTGCCAAACTTGCAGAGCAGTAATAAAAGCGGTACAACTGTTTGGTAAAAAGAAATATTTAGAAAGGGTTTGGTAAGTAAAGCAGTGTGTTTCTAAAGTTATTTCACTAGATGCTTCTTTTATAACTGCTCTGACCTATTGCAGCAATGCTTTCAAAGAATATTTTTTAAGTGTAATCTTGGATGATAGCCTTAGCATGAAATAAATCATGAATGCAGTAAATTAATGTAAAAAAAAAAAAAACAAATGATTTCTGTTGAATCTATAAAATCTGTAGTAACTCTGTGACATGAAAACTTGTCAGTGCACACCATTGTGATGATTTAAATAACAGTGTTACCACATCATTTGCATAATTATAAACAACTTTGTTAAGTTTCAATGAAATCATTCATATTGAGCATGAAACAGACTTTATGATACCAGATAACCCTGTAAAACAATTAGCAAAGGTTAACAGAGAAGGCCACATAAACATTTTTCTTTTGTTTTGGTGGGGGGAAGATCACTGGAATGTTCTAGTTATATTTTTATGCCATGTTTTACATTCAGTACAGATAGTACAGCAGAATAATGTCTACTACCTCCATGGGGAGACATTTTTTTAAACCTGGAGAATAAAATGAAAGTTGTAAGCAAGCTTTGTAGAATTTTTTTGAAGTTGGAGTTACTGCAGTGAGCACTGACAAAAAAAAAATCTGTGTTTGCAGATGCAGAGGAATAATTTAAAGCTGAGCTACAGTCTGCGTTTGTAAAATTATAACACATGATAAAAAAAGTTATGGTTGAGGATAGTTCCATGGTGGGTATTGCACAAAGGTTAGACAAAATAGGAGCAATCAGTTTTTGTTTAATTAACTCTCATATGTGAGTATTAAATTCAGCAAGATGACTGTACTTTGGGGATAAAACACTTCCTCCTTATCCCAAGATTGCATGACCTCAGAGTTAGTAGATTTAAATTATGCCATCACTTTGGTAGTGATGCACTTGGGTGAAAATTGTGAATTCTGCATTACATTAAAGTTTATTATATTAAGGCATGAGCTGATCAACCATGTGAAGCTTTAGTGTCAGCAGTATAAGTAAATCTTATTGCTCAGTTTATTTACACAGCTAATGTTTGACAGTGCACTGCGTGTTCTATCTGAGACTGCACACACTAGGATAAGGGAGTTCACCTTTCCCCACTTTTCCGTGATCTTGGAGTTGATATATTTAAAGTAGTGGGGGGACATGGGGGCCTTTCCTACTTCAAAAATGTTTTTTTTTTCTTTTTTTGAATTTTTGATGTGGACTCTTGAGGTAACATTTGCTTAAATGGTTTTGCTATACTGAGTAAAATATGAACTTAATTTTTTATTTGCAGATGTCTGAGGTGCTATAGACTTCTTTAAATAAAAGGATTATCAGTGATATAAGTGGTATCAGTAAAAACACATTTAACAGTATGCTGCACATATACTGTAAAACATGTATACATGTGCATACCAGGGAAATGGATGTTTGTTATACTACAGTATTTAAATCTTGTAGTCCCATTATTAGAGAGAGACATCTTTTTATCTTCAGAAATGTTGTTTTGCATTTATGAAAGAAATGTGATATCTTATAATCAATGAATTACAGAAGTGGTTGTTGTTAATGTCTATTCTTTCATAGTAACAGAAGTTGGGAGTTTACTTTTAGTTCTACCAAAATAATCACCAAGTGATTTCTCCTTGGTTATAAGTGCAGTAATGTTTGGTGCTATAAAACTGAATTCTTCCATATTTTCCAGTTCACGATAATAAAATATATGTGTGTGTGTATTGCTTAATCTACCTTGGAGAGTTTTAATATTTAGAGATGTTTAAGCCAGTTTATAGAGAAATTAAAGTTGTTAGTATAATACAAAAAGAAATTACAATACAAAGTGAAAGTAAAGCAGGCTTATGGTATATTTAGAAAGAAAACATGGGCGATAGAAGTTTAGGAGATGGAAAGTGTGAATAGGTATTTGTTCACATTTAGGGATATAGTTTATTCTGGTGTTGAGCATGAATGGAGCCAGCTTTTGCCTAGGAAGTCTTTCAGAATGGTTTTTAAGGATAAGAGGGAGGATATTGACCTGATGAACAGAGATAAGGAGCTCCAGGCCATAGCAACATGGTACAACTGCAAACACTGTCCAGCACATTTTACAGGTTTATGGACAAACATGCCATTTTAGTCATTGAATCATATTGACCAAGTAGGTATACAATATAGGGGAATGTTATTTAGTGCTGGACAAGCAGATCGATTTTGGATAATTTTATAAGTGGTAAGAAACTGTGCAATTCTAACCAATTTATGCTTTTTAGTGCTATGCAGTGGTGGGTTCTGAAAGGGATGTTGTTGTTGTGTCTTTCAGCTTATCCCGGTTAGGAGTCACCACAGCGGAACTCCAGTCTGCTAATGTTTGGTAGTAGATTTTTACATGCTGAGTTACCAGCCCTGACGCACAACCTTCAACGAAGGCATGCTCATTCACGCATGTCTCCACACAGAAGACGCTCTAGCTGAGAATCGAACAGGACAACTTCTTGCTGTGAGGTGACAAAGCTACTGCAGCACCACTGAAAGGGATATTGGCTGTAAATTTAGGCACTTTCTTCTAGCATTGTTCAAGTTTTGATTTTTGTGACTCCTGGAAGTAAGGATGGGAGCACCATAAAGTGGCATGGGGTGGACATAAGTATTGGCAAGTGTAGCTTTAGTTGCATCAGTGAGAAAATAATTGTTTCTATAAAGCATCCCTAGTTCTTGATGAGTTTTTTTAAGCAATTTTGTATATGCAGGTCAAATTTAGGATTATCATTCACTATCATCCATAACAGTTTCCTATGAGAAGTGACTTCAATGGTTGTATTATCAAGTGAGATGACTTAAAATTTAGTTTTTTTATGGGAGAGGGATTTTAGGGAAAAATCAATAGTTTGTTTTTTAGGGTTGAACATGAGTTGTGAATTAAAAAAAGCTATGTTTCAGTTGCTGTTAAAGCTTTCTGAGTAATATTTCAGAGGTATGCCATAATGCCAGATTTGAAAAAGAGTGTGAAGTCATCTGCACATTGTATCAGGGAAGCCTGTTGTGTGGATGTCTGAAGGATGCTGTTGAGGATGTTAATGAGGATAGGGCTAAGGATAGACCCTTGTGGTACACCAGTGGTGACTGGCAGGTATGGAGACAGGATGTAATGCCATTTTATTGACTGATACCTATTGGATAGATAGTTTTTGAACCAAAGAAGCATGGGTTGAGGAGACCTAATGAAGAAATTTGAAGTAGATGTTTGCTGTGGCAAACTGTTGCTAAGGCTTTAGACAAATCTAGAAATAAGTATGAGACTAGTTTGTCATTAACTCTAGCTCTACTGACAGTAGTTGTATAGGGTAGAAGTGCAGTTTATAGAAATGATGGATGCCGTGTTTTGTAGGGGATAGGCATTCTTAGCAATGGTTTTTGAATACATTTTTCAAGTACTTTGGAGAGGGGAGATAAGATTGCTGTAGGCCTAAATTTAGTAATGACTGTGGCTGCTGGGCAGGATTAGGATTAGATGTTGGGGAATCCTTGGTTAGTGATGCTATACTATCTATGAAATAAAAGTTGAATTGTGCTGCTGTTTCAAGTGATGAGGTATTAGGAGAGGAGTTAGGGTTGAATTTATGGCTGGGATACAAGATTTTTTTAATGGCTGTCCAGATTTTTTTAGGGTTGTATTTAGTATTATTATGAAAGTTATTATAGTATATATTTTGTCTTCATTCATTTGCTTTTTAGTACAACTGGAAAGCATTCTGTAGTTTTCCAGACATTGTGATGTTTTATATTTTTGCCAATCTTTTCATGCTTCTTCTCTGTCCTACATTAGTATCCCAATCTTTTTGGGTAGCCAAACTGCATCATGTTTTTCTAGTCCCTTCCTTCTAGGAGGTACAAGGCCACTTAAGATAATCAGGAATTGTATTGAATTCATTTATAGCATTGTCTAAGGTGAGGATTTTTTAGGAAGTTCCATTTGGTAGATGACAGGTTAGTAATGAATATCTCTGGGTTAAAACTGGAAAGGTTGCATGTTGTTTTTTAAACATGCTCCTTAAGTGGATGCGTAGGATGTCTGGTTCTAGAGAATGGGAAATGATCACCGAGACATTCAGACATTATACCAGAGGTGGTGTATTTCCTAAGGTCTAATACTAGCATCCAGTCTAATAGGGAATTTCATGTCTTGTTACAATGTGCGGGACTATTAATTACTTGTGTGAAACCAAATAAGTTCATGTTAGATGTACATGAGTTAGACGTTATGTCCAACTCACTGGCATTTCACATCACCAAGCGGTATTATTTCTTGTGGAATTGTTATGCATTTCCAATGCAGGATATCTTCAAGTACAGCTGCACTGTCACCAGGAAGGATATAAAGGACAGTAATACATATTTGTTTATAACTGTTTAATTTCAGGAAAGTAATAAGAAGTTCAGCTGAACTGAATTTCGGTATTGGTTTGTTGTAAGAGGAAATGTGGTAGTTGTTGGGAAATATTAAAGCAATACCACCACCTTTCCTCTTTATATGATCTTTATGGATGATATCATATCTGGGAGGTGTAATTTCGGAGTTGTTTATGCTGGGTGTAAGCCACATTTCAGTTACCGTGAGAATACCAGGCTTATGTTCGGTAATCCAAACATGTAGCTCAGGAATTTTATTTCTTATGCTTCTAACATTTATGGCAGCAAAATTTAGATTACCCAGATTGGGGATGACCGTAGTAAGGTTACAGTAATATGTGGAAGAGAAGTGTCTTGATGTTCATTAAGATAGTTGGGGCCAGAATAAGGGTGACTGTCTCCTTCTAAAAGGATTTCAGTATATTGGGGAATTACTGATACTTGTTTTTTGAGGGTATTTTTCCACTTAATTTTTGTTTTAGTTTGAGTTGAAATTGTGTTAATCAGTCTATATTTGGAATAAAGCTGAGGGGCATCAGTAAATAGGTTTGGTGTGATCTGTGGAGATTGTAAGGAGAAGTATGAATAGGTGGCTGGAACAGAGCTGGAAATACATTGAGGTCTATTACAGAGTCATAGTAGGATGAAAGATGTCCCAGTAACAGGATAAGAACAGTGCATAAGCTGAGTAGTAACATGAATGTGTATGATGTAGTTGGCAGGTAGTGGGAAAGTGGAGATCAAGAAGGAAAAAGAAGCTGCAGGGTAGAAAGAGATTTTGTGGTGGTGGAATCTGAAAGCTGATAGAGGTTAGGTAGGAAAAAGTATTTTCAATGGAATCAAGAGAGCTAGGTTATCCTAGTATCTTTCCTGGAATGTAAGAAATAGGGGGTTTAAAAGCCTAGAGTCTAAGAATGTTGGTAAAATAGGAGGAAGTGAGGGTTTATTTGGGAAAAGTGGAAGATACAATGTAGAATAGACAGGTACTATTAGGGAGGGGGTGTGACTGTAAATGAATATAGTGCAGAGCAGTATGGGAGGAAGATTGGTAGTTGGGAATGGTGCTAAAAGATGAAATGGAAGTTGGGAATTAGGCAAAAAGAAACAGGAGTATGTGTATGGTAGTAGTAAGGTTAATAAGTTTAGGTATTATTTATGCATCACTTTCAGGATATGTCTAAAAATGGTACATCTTTGTGAAAAGGTGGTATTAGCAAATTCTTATTGCACTCTCGTGTGTCACTTCATCAAAAATACCCACCTGCTGTGTGCCATTGTTTACATAAGGCTGATGAAATACTTGCTGCTTTTAAACTTCGCTAGCACCTGTGCAGTTTAAATACTGTTCTTATCAACAAACTCAGGTATTTCCAAGTCTGAAGGGAGAACAGCCACCAAAATAACTCAAAACCAAATTAAAAAAAAAAATAGTAGTTTCAGCAGCTGCACACACAGTGGATGAAAACACAATTGCACATAATATAAAACACCACAATAAATGTATTAGTCATAAAATAAAATTAAAATTAAGCGCTTTTACGCTGCTACAATCAGGTCTTCATCAGAATGACTTCATGAACAAAGAACAGTGTTTAAATACCTTAAATCCCTTAAAAGTGGTGCCAAACTGCAATATCTAATATTATTTCTATCTGGTCGTATTCCCAAAAGAAATTTGTGTTAATGAATATGCATATTTATATAGGTACACTTTTTAAGGAATTTTTGTTAATGGCTATAAAGGATTCATTAGATGAACACCTTTTGACATCCACAAACACATATCTATTTATTTACCTATTTACTTGGTCATTTTTTGTCACTTAGAATTGTCTCTGTGGTAGGTATTTTATTTTATTTTGTTTCATATTTCATATCTCACACCTTTCATTTTTAATACTGTTGGTACAAAAAAATATTTTTTCAGCACTTCAGAGTAGGGATATGAAAATCAGTTTTAGATTTATTGTTAATGGAAAGGTAGTTCCTCATTAAAAAACTTTTGGATATTGCATTTTGGCGCCATTTTTAAGGTATTTAAACACTGTTCTTTGTTTGTGAAGTCATTCTGAAGAGTTTCTGATTGTAGCAGAATGAGAAAGCTTAATTTTAACTTTATTTTATGACTAATACATTTATTGTGGTGTTTTATATTACGTTCAATTGTGTTTTCCTCCAGAGTGTGTGCAGCTGCCAAAACAGCTAATATTTTTTTTATTTAAACACAGGTATTTGATAACCTGGTATGAACACTCTGTCATGCAAACTATACTTAAATATTTTTGCTAATATTATACTTCATGTTATATACTAAAAGTATGCTCAGAGCTAATTGAATTTGTCTTTTGGTAATATATTAATAACATTTTTTTCTGCACCAGATTTTTATTTTCAGTTTGGCTACTTCATACAAAAGACCTGAACCAGAACCTTGAGAAAAATGGTATACTATTTTTATATCAATGTTTCAATAAATAAAGGTACTTAATAATTTAATAAATGGACCTTAACTTCTTGATATGAGAACTGAAGTTGTTTTGCTAGTAAAGCATTCTGACATTCTGAAAGTTAATGATGAAATAAAAATAAGATTGTATGCAACCAGATATAAATCATAGCAATATAAGCCGTATCTGAAAGTCTAAGACAAAAGTCAGAAAAGATCATAATTTAAGATAACTAGGAATACAGTCAAAATATCTTATACTTACGAAGTAATAATAAACCTCCCAAGATCATCAGACCAATGGCTGCAGGTCCAAGCACAGCATTGCTGCCAACTACTTTTTCATTACATGGACATGTACAGACACGTAGCTGCAGAAACTGATCTTCTGGACATGATTTGCCTTGATTATCTTTTACTTTAATTTGAACTTTAAAATTCCCAGGATATAAGTCTTGTGGAGTCAGTAATTCCACACTTGTAGCTTTTATAAGAAACATAAATGATGAGGGGTTAGAACAAACAAACAATCTGAAGCAAAGTGAAGTACATATTTCAAAGGTAATAGTTTAAATTATTTGATAATTTGAGTCTTTAGATATGTAAATAAATATAACAGTATTAACAGCTCAAAGAATTTCCTTGTTCCACACTTCACTAATTCACATTTTGCAGTCATCTTAATAATAACGCAAGCATACTGAAAGATCTTTATCAGCTACATTTATTAGCTAATCAGTCTGAATCTCCAAACTAATCTGCAACACTGTATACTCTTGGTGTTTGTTGCTTTGACATTTACTCATCTTAGCAATACATAGACAGACAAAACTTTTATTCAGGCAGCAAAATGTTGAAAGAAAGACATCAATGTCCTGGATTCAAGAACGTGATAATAGTAACATGAGCCTGGGTTATATGCTTGTTCTTTGCCAATGAACGCATGAAGAGGTTAGTTATCCAGAAATTACTGCATACACATTGTTAGAAAAATATATAATAGTAATGTGCATATGCTTAGTACATTCAAAGCCTAAAAGGGTTAATACATTTTTCTGTTTACACTGCATGAATTTGTACAGCTATTAGAAAATAACAAGAAGCATTTAATTTCTGCTAATGTCATGAGACCTAACAAAGAGACGTTTCATTTCTGCTAATGTCATGAAACTTAACAAAGAGATATTCATTTCTGCTTATGCCATGAAAAAGTGTGCAGCTGCTAGAAGCTTTGATAAAGAGCACAATAGATGCTTGAAAGTATAAACCACAGTCAGCATTACTTGCACCAAAGTTAGAAATGTATCTTGAATCTAGACAAAATGTAACACATGTATTAGAACTGTACAATTGAAGAATTGAAATGTATTTAGACGGGCTAAAAATAAGCCCAAGCCAAGGTTGTTTTTCTCAATATTTTTGCAAGATGACAAATAATCTGAACTAGTCAGCAATAAGTCTAGTAACATTTTCTGTGAAACATACAGAAAGCTGTGTCCAACTATGTCAGCAATAGAATAGTAAAATTTTCTGTGTGACATGGAGAGAACTGTTAAAAAATAACATACAAATCACCAGTAATTGGGACAAACCTTGTGCCTACATGCTTTGTCTCCTTGCTGCAAGTAATAAAGGGTGCCTTGCTTGAACCTAGCGTGCATTGGTCTTTGAAGTTTTTTCCTTTGACACACATGCTCATTATCTGTGTAGCAGTATCACTTCTTGCTTTCACAAGATTGTGGTTAGACAAGCACAGATGACCTAGGCAGCCATCTAGGGCACTGCTTGGCCAAAAGTGCTTTTACAACTTTTTTACCTAAGTAAAAAACCCTGTGGATAAAGCACTTAACACCTCTTAACATCACTATTCTAGCATGTCCAAAGGTCAGTTGACAATCTCCTCTCCGGTCCAGTTGGTGAATCTGGGAATCTTGAGGCAATGTTACAACTGCCTCATGTACACAGACAACCCTCTCCTCCTCTCAACAAATTCCAACACATGTGAGAGATGCAACCATATAGCCAAACTGGAGGTTAAGCTCTCTCAACTCAGTACTGGCGTAACCAGTCAGGAGAAGAAGGAAACCACACTCACTACAATTCCAGTCTCACATAGACCTACCACGACAACAAACCAAACACATAAACACACAAAAACATACTCGGAGGCTCTAAATAAAAATCTGCCTAAGCAGCAGAGACCTCCAAAGCAGACACCCAAGCAACCGCTACCCCAAAACAAAACACGTGCAACACATAGTTCACAAAGCCAGTGTGCCGAACAGTCACAGCCCTTAAGGCTAAACAACACACCTTATACACTTGTAATAGGTGACTCTATCATCAGGCACACTGACATCCCGCTCACCAGGCTGAACAAGGAGAAGGTCACGGTTAGCTGCCTGTCGGGCGCTAGGATCCGCCACATAACACAAGCACTCAGGTCACTCCAAGGCAAGTACAAATATGACTCAGTCATTGTCCATGCTGGCGTGAATGACCTGAGATGTACCTCCCTGGACTACATGAAAAGAGACATAGAGGAGCTCTCTGAGAATGTAGCCCAGGCCGGTATGACCCTGACCTTGAGTAGCATCTTACCCTCACCAAGAATGATGCCACAATATGAAGACAAGATGATCAATTTCAACAATTGGCTTAAGTGTTGGTGTCATTCAAAGGGGATCCAATGCCTGTCAGCCTGGGATGACATGCTCGACAAGCCACGATGCTTCGCTAGGGACGGCTTGCACCTGTCACCCCTGGGCTTTTGGATATTGGCAAAGGCTCTTGCTACCCCCATAGTGCCTTTTTTAGGCAAGGCTCAAAAGACAAACCCACCTCCATAGGTATCACAAGGGATAAGAAACTAAGAGTAATGCTACTCAACGCCAGAAGTCTAAACCTCAAGATGCACACACTCAAAACTCTCCTTAGCATGGAGAACATCGATATCTGTGTAGTAACAGAAACCTGGTTCAAGGCTCCCGAGAGCACCCCAGCACTACCAGGTTATACCTCATACCATGCTTTTCAGCCCCAAAACATGGACCGAACCACAAAAGGAGGGGGAGTATCAATATTCGTCAAAGATACCCACACCTCCAGGTTGCTGGCACAGCACGAAGCATCAGAGACTATCCATGTGCAACTAACTGTGGGTAAAACTGCCTTCCAGTTTACAGCCTGCTACAGACCACCCTCCCAAACACAGGAACCCCACTCAGCCTTCCTGAGAATACTGGAAAATATGAAGGTCTCTCCAAACACCATTATATTGGGCGACTTCAACTACCCAAACATAGACTGGGAGCATTACTCTAGCTCCAACACCCTAGCCCAAAGGTTCCTAGAATTTATAAACTCAAATGCTATGGAACAACTTGTTACCACTCCCACAAGAGGGGAAAACATACTGGACCTGATCATCACCAACATGGGGACACTATGCTCCAGACCAGAAGTGTATCCCTCACTGGTAAGATCAGACCATAAACTAATCTCACTGGATATTCACATCCCGACCCCACCCCCTGCCCAGAAAACCACAGTGAAAAACTTCTCTAAAGCAAATTTCACACACCTCAAAACTGAGGCAAAATCCTTCAAAGGCCCCGGGCCTGTGGAAAATATGGCCCAGACCGCAGAATCCTTTATAAACGCATTCTATGAACACCTTCAGGAATGCATGGATCATGCAATCCCAAATAAAACCAAGACCCAATCCTCCTAAGGCAGACGTCCTGTCTGGTGGACCCCAGCCATAAACAAACTATACAATAGAAGGAGGAAGCTACTTCATGATAGAGCAAAATCCCAAAAAGGGAAGGCATCTCTGATCAGTATTAGCAAAAAACTACAGGCACTCATAAAATTGTCTAAGGCCAGCTTTGAGAGAAAAATTGCACAGGACACTAAGGATAATCACAAGGCTTTCTTTAGTTATGTTAGGAACCTGGGTGGGATTTCCCAGATATGCTCAGAATTAGTCCAAAATGACAAAAAATACACCAAGCCCACAGACATTGCCAACATCCTAGCTGACAGGTTCAGTGCAAACCCCCCCCTCCCCACCAAAAGGGCAAATATCTATCTCAACAGAGTGCTGCCCCCCTAACATCTCAGATGTTCAGGTAAGAGCCGCCCTCTCCAAAGCAAAAAACACAGCATCAATGGGACCAGATGGTGTCCCGGGCTGCGTCCTACATGAACTCCAAGAAGAGCTAAACCCAAACATAAAACTACTGTTCAGTCTTAGCCTTACTACAGGATATGTACCCAAAGAGTTGCGTACAGCAACAGTGGTCCCTCTCCAAAAAGGTGGTGCCTCAACGGATCCTGGAAACTATCGCCCTATAAGCCTGACTAGCTTGGTCTGCAAAGCTATGGAAAGGATCATCATGGACCTCATAAATAAAGATATTGGGGACCTACAGACACTGGATCCTACCCAGTTTGGCTTTGTTAAGGGCAGATCCTGCCTCTTAAACCTGGTCGATTTCTTTGAAACAGTCACCAAGGCCATTGACGAGGGGAAGGTCGTCCACACAGCCTACCTGGACCTCGCAAAAGCCTTCGATACAATACCCCACTCAGGCATTATAGATAAGCTCACCAGCTTAAATATAAACCCCTATGTCACTAGATGGGTTGCAAACTGGCTCAAGGACAGAACCCACATGGTTAGAATTGCTGGAGCCATGTCAGACTCCAAACCAGTTACAAGTGGCATCCCACAAGGCTCAGTCCTGGGACCTCTCTTGTTCGGTATATATTTCTCGGCGGTACAGGCCAACAAGGAAGGACTGTGGCTGACTAAGTTCACAGATGACTGCAAACTGGGCACCATAATCAACTCTCCAGCCGACACAAGCATCCTCCAAAAGGGCCTCATAGAAACAGACAACTGGTGCCAGAGCCATGGCCTCAAGCTAAATGCCAAAAAGTGTATAGTCATCCCCTTTGGCAAAAACATAGTGCCCACAAATTACCACATAGGTGGTAATCCATTAAGTACAGAAGAAGTCATTAGGGACCTGGGGACCCAAGTTGATAGCAATCTCTCATTTGACAACCACGTGGCTAAAGTGGTTAGAAAAACATTTTATATAGCCCACCTAATCATGAAGGGATTCACATCTAGATCAGGGGAGGTCATCGTGCCTCTTTACTCATCCCTCATCAGGCCCATAATTGAGTACAATGCCCCTTTTGTGATGTACCTTACCAGACACCTGCAGCAACTGGAAAGACCCCAAAAGTACCTCACCAAGAGGATCAAATGCTCAAACAGATGCCATATGCTGCCCGGTTAAAGAAACTCCAGCTCTACTCAGTGGCATACCGCCTGCTCAGAGGTGATCTGTGCCTGACATATAAAGCCATGTCCAACCTGGAATTAATGGGCATGCTGCACCTCAGAAAATCCAAATCCCATCGAGCTACGCGCTCGAGAGACTGAAACCTCAGCACTGAAATAAATAGGACATGCTGGAGGGACAGATTCATAACCCAGATGCTCCCTTCACTCTGGAATAAAATCCCAGTCCAGGTTAGGCAGAGTCCCACATTGACCCTCTTCAAGAGGAATCTTGATGAGTGGATGGGAGATCATAGGTTACCCCGGCTATCACTTCTGTGTCACTGTTAGACAGAGGCACAGTATACTAACCTCAAAAAAAGGCATAGCAAAATTAATTTAAAATGGGTGGTGAAAGCCAAACACAATCTGGATAGGCTTATAAATGCCCTAGGGCAGATAGCCTAGTATGAACCTATGAACCTATGAACCTACCAACAATCAATGAAATGAGACACTGAGCCTCAAAGGTCCTGCCTGTGATTCACTATCTAGATTATGATGTGTTAGACTGAGCAAAAGGCAAAGAAACTTTGAACAGTGGAGGGTAGGGGCTATTGTGGTAGTTGCAACAGCATCAGGAGTCAGGAGTCATTGATACTGAGGATCTACAACATGATCAAAATAGTACTGCAGTTGGGGTGCAGCTCAGTCAAAATGGTCTGACTTGTAGCAGATACTTGTTTTTCAGTCTGGCACACAATGAGATATTATGAGGAATCATCTTTTGTCTCAAGTCTAAGGCATAAAGCCAGAGACTTCCAAGATGGCTGTGCACTTATCAACAGCTTAACTTCAGCTCTCCCAGTTTGTAAACAGAAACTTAGACAAAGGAGTGGCATTGAAACATTTTCACATTTGGTTGAATAGAGATAAGAAAAGAACATAGGCTGTACCATGTGCTTTATAATGGGTAACCTCAATTTTTAAGCTAGGTAATACCTGTGGGTGAAGCTGTTGATGTGTGGTAACTGTTTCTATTTGGAGGGATAAAGGTAATTTTTAAGACAGTTTTGTGTGTTTTTATAAGTTAATATTAGGTGGGGTGTTTTGAAAATGTGTTTTGTGTTTTTGTGTAAGGGTTCTCATTAAACTGAAAATTCTTGAAAAATGTGACATAGGTTCAGATGGAGATGAAAAGGACTAACTGTACAAATAATAAGCCTGCCAAACATTAGTGTATGCATTTAACACAAATTTTGGAAATGCACATTCAGAACTGTCATGTATAATAGATGGGAACAATCACTTTTTATCATAATGGCTACGCTATCCATATTATCTTCCAATGTCAGTTACCTTGCAGGCATAGACAAAAAGGAAAAAGTATTGTAAAATGCAGGGTGCAAATAGAATTCTGCAGGAGACACATTTGTCAAAAAATGAGCATGTATATTTGTCAAAGAAAGGATTTCAGGACGGATATTAAGCAGAATATCACAACAAAGGGAAAGCGAATAATTATACTAATTTCTAGAGGGAATCTGATAGTGTTAGGAGATGTACAAATACAGTAATGGTGGGTTTGTGGTAGTAAAGGACTATTGGTGAGGGAGGAGGTTTACATTGGTATGTATTTATAGTCTACTAAAAGCTACAATTATGGAGCTTAAGAAAATGTTGTTAAAAATAATCAGCTTTTTGCAGGTAATATTACTTATACTGGGGACTGGATTTGCAATAGTGAGGATGTATCAGGGGTACCTAAAAGTGAAAATATAACAAAAATGGTACATTTCTGAAGACATGTATGAAAATATTTAGTATGGAAGATGTGAAGTTAGTAGTAGGAAGTTGGACAGAATTTATATATTATTCCGTAAGGAACAATAACTTGGCTAGACTATTCAGGAATTATATTTAATTGGAACATTTGCATTTAATTGAAAGTTTCAATGCACAAACAATAACTATCTCATATCAAGCACCACTAAATACTCAGATAAAAATGCAGGGTGATGAAAAAAAATGAGACACTGGCACTTTTCAACCTACCTGTTAAAAAGTTAGGAATTTATGGAATGGTTAGTGGAAACTAATCAAAAGTTATTAGGAAAAATAGAAATATCTTCAGAAGCCATAGCTACTGAGTGAGATAAAATGAAAATGGAATTTAAAAACAGGGTGGAAAAAATGAGAAAGAGATATGGTTAAGAAGTATTAAGAATTACTTAGAGGGGCTGACAAAGGTTAAAGTATTGGTGAATAAGAGGGATCTCAAAGAATAAGAAGAGGCACAAATGCAGAGTGGTAAAGAGAAAATAAGGGAATGTTATATATGCATGCATTTAGAAAGACTGCTGTTAAGCAACAATTTTTTTATAATAACTCCAGAGTACAAAACCTTTTACCACAATGACTTAGGCAGCAGAAAGCAGAAAGGGTTGTTGCCAAACTTAGGGGGCCTACAACAAATAATAATAACAACAATTATTATTATAGGTTCATAGGTTCATAGGTTGGTACTAGGCTATCAGCCCTAAGGCCTATACAAGCCTAGCCATAACAATTCCCTGGATATTTCTTCCCACAGTATTTACTTCTCTGGACCCCTGTCTAGCAGAGTGACTGACATGATCCCCGGGGTGAATTTCCTATCTCCCATCTAATCACCAAGGTTCCTTTTGAAGAGGGCCAAGGAGGCGCTCTGCTTGATATGTATGGGTAGTCTATTCCAGAGTATGGGGAGTCTCTGGGTAAGGAACCTATCCCTCCAGCATGTTTTGTTTATTGTGATGAGAAGGTTTAGATCCCTGGAGCATGTGGCTCTAAGGGATTGGGATTTCTTTAAGTGGAGCATGTCCAACAGCTCAGGGTTTGACATGACCTTGTATGTTAAGCAGAAATCGCCTCCGAGTAGACAATATGCCACAGAGTATAGCTGAAGCTTTTTTAGATGGTCAGCATATGGCATCTGCTTTAGGCCTGTTATTCTTTTAGTGAGGTATTTCTGTGGCCTTTCCAGCTGTTGCAGATGTCTTGTGAGGTACATACCAAATGGGGCATTATACTCTATAATGGGTCTAAAGAGGGATGAGTACAGTGGGACAATGACCTCCTTTTTTCCTGGATGAAAAGCCCTTAGTGATGAGGTGTGCCACATAGAAAGATTTCCTGACTGTTGTGGTGATGTGGTTATCGAAAGTGAGACCACTGTCCACCTGTGTCCCTAAGTCTCTCATCACACTTTCGATGTTTAGTGTACTGCCATCTATGTTGTAATTCATGGGTACATGCTTCTTTCCAAAGTGGATAACTATAGATTTTTTGGCATTAAGCTTGAGCCCATGGCTCTGGCACCAGGTATCTGTTTCTGTAAGGCCCTTTTGTAGAATATCCACATCATTTTGGGATTCAATAATGGCTCCCAGTTTGCAGTCATCTGCAAACTTTGTCAGCCAGAGTCCCTTAGTGTTGGCCTGTACTTCAGAGAAGTAGATGCCAAACAAGAGTGGTCCCAGGACTGAACCCTGAGGTACTCCACTTGTCACTTGGAGCTGGATTTGGAGTCGGCTACTTTTACAGTCTGGGTTCTGTCAGTAAGCCAGTTGGCAACCCATCGAGTGATGTAGGGATTTATGCCCAGCTTAGTAAGTTTATCTATGATTCCAGAGTGGGGGATGGTGTCAAAGGTCTTGGTGAGGTCCAGATAGGCTCTGTGGACTGCCTTACCCTCGTCCACAGCACTGGAGACTGATTAATATCATCATCATCATCATTATTATTATTATAAATAATAACCAGAGATCCTGTAGAGATTTTTGAAATTTTATACAATTTAAATAAAGCAGAAAAATGTGGAAATCAAGAATGAGCACAAATGGAAATATTTATGGAAATAATCATGTCAAGATTAGAGGTAGATGAGAATAAACAACATATATTAAGATAGGAGGGTATAAGATAAAATGGTGATGGATAATCAATCTTCAGATAAAAGTTACAATGAACAGATGGTGTTCCTGTGGAAGCTTAGAAGTTAGGAGGGAAGAAAGTGATAAATATCTGGAAGATTTTTAAGTACCAACATCTTGGAAGAAAGCTGTGGTCTCTGTATTACCTAAGGACAGTAAAGACCCATCAGACTCAGCATCCAAGAACTCATTTCAATTTTAAACCATAAAATATTGCATAACTATAATAATTATTCAGCAGAGGTTAGAAGAGATTGGTAAGAGGGAATGGAAAAACAATTTAGAGGTAAACAATATGAAGACATACGCATTGCTCTCAAGTATGAAACAAAGTCCAGAAGGTTTAGTATTTTTATTGGAAATATTTCCATAGGAATTTTTATTCCCCAAGCAGATTTCATAGAATGCTTTCTCAGATAGACAGCAAATGTTGGAGGTATGATGAGACAAAAGAGGTAACTGGGAAGATGTGTTTTGTAATGTAATGAGTTGGCAGATTTTAATTCCCTAAAGAGTACTTTTGTCAAAAATACTGGGTGAATAAATGGCTGCAACTAATGATATGAATTTTTGAGCTGGGACACAGGATCTGAATTGCCTAGACATAATAACGGCTTATTAAGTTTAACTCTGTTGGCTGCCAAAAATCAATTACTAGAAATGTAAGTCTAAGTCTAAACCATCTGGATTTGAAGTATCGAATATTATAAATGGGATAAAGGAGTTGGAAGAGGGATCTTTAGAAAAGGGAAGAAACACATTACATAGAAATAAATGTAAATTGTAGGAACAATATGTGCAGAATGATGTTCAGGAGGAGGAGAGAGGTTTAAGGGAAGGCAGGCATTCATCAATTTATGCAATTTTGGACTGATGATAATTACAAAAAAGAAAGACATATGATATATAATGTACGTAAATGGAAATGTTAATATGGTTTGTTTTCTTTTCTGTTAATGTATGTTTTCCTATGTCTTAAGTTATAATTTAATGAAGGTGTTTTAAAAACAGTTATTCACAAAGCTAGATATAGTGGAAAACACACACGTGTCCTATTACTAAACTACTACGTTTTTTTTTGTTTGTTTTTTTACAGCAATGCTTTAAGAAATGAATAAGGTAAAAGAATATTGTAAACATTGCTTTCATGTACTTAAGAAGTTGTGAGAATAACAAGCATTGCATTAATGTGCATTTATTGAAGAAGAACTAATTTGATACTCAGACAACTGCATTACTTATTGACTGCAGTCCTCTAAGATTTGTCAAAAAAGGCACAAAGTTTTCAAGGGGCAGACAAAAATATGAATCAAAATCAGGGAGATTCTACAAATTTAGTGATAGCTGTGAGCTATGTGGGCAGTAGACTTTGCAGGAGTATTTTCTGTGAATCAGAGGTTGGAAAACTTTGTGTTGAAGAAAGATAAAATCCATTACTGGAGGCATTATTTCTATCACTGTAAGACATCTGGTGTGTACACAGTCAACATAAGGGAATAAGGGGTATACCTGTTGCATACTGAGACTGTCAGTGAGAGTGACTGACCCTGTATTTATTTGCTCAGGATAAATGGATAGTAATATGTTTTGCAGAATTATTGTATATCAGTATGTTTCAAAGTTCAAATACATTACTGTGGCCATTTTTTCATAATCAAATATTTGAGCTGTGCATACAAAGTGGCTATAATTTCTTGAGTATGAGGGCTAACTACTGAAGAAAATTACCCTCCTATCATATTTAAGTTAAATAGTCATTAATCTGGATTTATAGGATTAGTGCCTATTTATATGCCACAAGTTAGAATGCTTTGTTGTGACCATTTTTCTCAGATGCATGTAAACAATCAATAAAGTGGCTCTAATAGGTATAAAGACCATCTATGTATAAATGTGGCTTAAGACTGCTGCCATTTTTATCACAGATAAATAGTCACTGAACTGTCATGGCATGATCAGTGTCAAACAATGCACTGGTATACTGGTATAGCGAATGAGTGCCTGTGTGCATAGTGGATACTGTAGTGTATCTGAAAGTAGTAAGTTAGTCAAAAAGTAATTTTTACATCTTACTTCAGGAAATAGATCAACAAAATTGCAAATTTTGCTGGGCATCAATAAAGACTCTCCTTAACCGAGACAAGCCCAGCCAACTTACCCCATTTACGCAAATCCAAACCAACACCCTAGCCAACTAATTCAACAAACAATTGTTACAGTCCATTCCTTCCTTAAATACTTAGTACCCACCTCCCAGCACAAGCAAACAACCCAGCCAATATATTTAATCTACAACCCATCCACACTTATATTTTATATAAAAAAAAAATAATCAAAATGTAAAACCCACCACACTGCCTCCAAAGAATCTACGTGCTGAATACATAAAATTGCTGCAGATGCTCTAACTTACCCCATCTCTATTTTTGTAAATAGATCTATCTCAGAAAGTTATGTACCAATGCTCTGGAAAAATCCTATATTATACCCTTACATAAAGGTGGTAAATCCAGAGATATATTCAACTACAGACCTACTGCCATCTTATCTCCTTTATAAAAAATTCTTAATCAAAGTATTCACTCACAAATCCTTAATTATTTTCCTAATAACTCAATTCTCTCCCCACCCCAACATGTTTTTTTACCCAGACCACAACACAAATACAGCACTAATAAAAAATGGGTCTATATTAGAACACTGAACATTTGAAATGTCGGGTGTTCTAATGTCGACCCATTTTCAGTGGACGCTGAAAATATCGAAGTAACAGGAAACCAAATTCTTTCCTAAGGAAAGAATTCAGTTGTCCGTTTCTGTTGCTTCGGTATTTTCAGCGCTCTGGTGGCAAGTTATGGGTCAGGTTCAAGTAAGTGTGTGATTGTGTGGACGTGTGGGTTAGGGTGCGGGTGAGGTGACTGTGCGATAGTGACGGACCATAGGGTTAGGATTTGGGTTAAGGAAAGTGGATAGTTAGTGGTTTTTGTATAATTTAGTGTAGGATTGGGTGTTAGAGTTTAGGTGTATGTGCGTGGATTGCTGTTTGTTTGGTGTGCTTGTGTTGTGTGTATATGTTTTGGAGCAGCAAATTTTTTCCAAAGAAAAAAATTTGCTGCTCCGAATGTTCGATGTTTTATTTTTTCGATTGCTAGGGTTCGATATTAGAACACCCGACATTTTGAATGTTCGGTGCTCTAATATAGACCCTAAACAACACCAATACTACAAATCAACATAGAAATACAAGGAATGTTGCCGCTTCGCTTTTTTTGATCTTTCTAAACCTTTTGATACTGCTTCTTCTCACAAAAGCTAAAGGTTCTCTAAAAGAAATTTTCTGCTGTACCAGAGAAACTGGAAGAAACAGACTGCATCAATTTTATGAAAGCACAAATAAGCAACTGGACTGGTATTTCTCAGCAGGATTTATTAACTGAAAGAACACATTGAGTGTATGCTCCAAACTTGGCCACGAGAAAGCAGTCAAGACATATCTTAATAAAGATGCAATAATACCAGCAGAAATAGAAGATTCTGACAAAAGAAAATCAGAAGGGAAAAGTGAGACAGCAGAGCATTTGTTGAAAATGGTTTGCAGTATGCAGAAGAGAAACAAATTCAAAACAATTATGGAATGTTGAGAGGCAGGTGTGACATTCAACCTGCTTTATACAGCTGCCTTCAAATTATTTTTCCTGGAGGATTTTTTTTATTTATTTATTTTTATTTTACATTTGTTGACCGGGCTAGTCCAGCTGGATATATGTCCATTTTCAGTGGAGGCCCAGGGAGAAAAGCTCCACAAACAACAAAAAATAGGCCAAGACAATGATATTTACAATAGAAATCGGTACATTACAAAGCTTTATAACATATTACATATCTAGGATTTTACATTCTGTATTCCAATAGGAAAAACCTGATGTAAATAAATTTAAATACAACAGTAGTTTGAATTAATAATGCAAATTATATCTAAGAGATACTATAGATTCTAAAGTCGCACAAAAATATCAAAAGAAAAACGCTAGTGTTAAGTGGATAGAGTATTCAAAAGCAAAGTACAAGGATATAATTATAATGTTTAGTCTCACAAGAGTTCTGGTCTTATATGAAAATGGTTAGTTATTCAATGGTATATACATATTTACATGAGGAATAATCCTCAGACTGGTCAAGTACACTATTATCAGTGAGTAAACACAAGATAATGTTCATCAGAGGCTAGGAATCAAGGGAGTCTAGAAAAAGGTATGGTAGTTAGTCTGGGTTATAACAGGGGCATAGCCAGTGTGATTTGAGGTAGGGTTTGAGCTTGCTTTTAAATAGTTTAACTGAGGATAGTGAGGTTAGTTGACTTGGGAGGCTGTTCCAGGTTTTACCTACTGTATTAGAGAACAGGGTATCACCAGCTGAATTGTTGGATTCAGACATTTGTACAAGTAGTTTATTAGATGAGTGTAAGGTTTTAAGATTGTTATAGGGGATGACTAGGGATGCACGTATGGGTGAATTTTGAGGTAGATACAGGATCTTGTGGGCTAGTATTAGTTGATTCAAAAGTATTAGATTTGGCAATTCTAACCATCCAAGGTGATTCAGGTTGATACAGTGGTGAGTTCTATAGGAGGATCCAGCTGCAAATCTGGCAATATTGTTGTAGGAGAATGACAATTTGCTCAGATTACTTCTGCATATTTTGATATAGATAAGGGAGGCATAGAGCAGGGTAGAGATAAGGTGGGTGCAAGCAATGGTGACCCTGGATAGAGGAGTTAGAAAGGGTTTGATCCTGTAGAGGGAACCTAGTTGCTTATTCACTGTTTTTATGGTGTTATTAATGTGAGGCTCAAAAGACAAGTTATTATCTATTAGTACTCCGAGTAGTTTGGTGGTTGGCTCAAAGGATCAAAGTCATTTTTAATGTAGAATAGGCTAAGAAAGAAATAAAAACTTTTATCCAACAAAAAGTGAGGCAACAAGCAAAAGGGGACTCTGCTTTGCATTCGTTTGACATCAAGGTTCATAAAGAGACTTTGCCAATTAAACCTTTTTCAATGTTTTAAAGAAAAATACTTGAGAGACAGAAAAACATGCAAGTGATAACTAAGAGAATCAGGAATACATTGAACTTGAACCAATGTCTGGCGTTGGAAGATTGAGATGAATCAGAAGAAGGCCAGCAACACTGAAATTAGTGAACTAGTGAGAGACTATAAAGTAGCAATCACATTTGTGACATATGGCTTTTCAAAAAATTATGTAAAAAAGATTGGACTTTTGTTGACTTTCTTAACCTTTAAGGTTGATTTTAAAGCACACCCCCCCTTACGCCATTAATGTTCAGAGAGACACTAAAAGGGGAAAAATAACTGTCAGTTAAACTTTTTTTGTTCTTATCGTAAAGCAGTTTTTTGTAGTGAGAAGTCAAGTACATTTTAAATTTAGTGGGAGTCTGTTCAGTGACTGTTGTATGCGTTAAAACATTAATGTAAACAAGTATTTTCTTAGTTGTAAGAAATATATGCTTTTCAGTATAACAAGCGAAGAAAGGCTGGATAAAAGCAAATTTAGTGTTAATATGCTGTGTTCTTAGGCTGTTTGAGTGGAATGTAAAATGGCATTGATTATATTATATGTAGAATTAATTTATTTTTCCTTATTTTACAAAAGTGAACATACTGACTAATACTTTTGGCTTTAACTGCAAATGGGTGTTTTTGAAGTCAAGTTGGCTTTACAAATAAGATAACATGATGAAAGCCATGAAAAATGCTAAGTTTCTTACAGCTGCAAAGATATTACCTTTGTTTCCATTAGCAAATGTTTAGTGGGAGTCAAGAAATCTGTGGCTGAAGCCAGCTGGATATTCTGTTCTATTTGAAAATTACAAAGACTTATTACTGAGTATTTTTCCATGGAAACTAGCTGTCTGAGATACAAACAGTTATTCTTGAGAGCTCTGAGCATTCTTTGATTAGAGAAATGCAAAATGTAAAGATGCATGGCAAGCAGTTTGGTGAAAAATAAAGACTGAAAGTATGGGAAGGGAATAAGAGTCAGCAAGCCTCTAGCAGTCTTTATAATTTAATGCATTTAGTGCATAATTTAGTTTTATTTAAAGATATCAAGTGAGCTTTTGCTTAGAGCTAAAGTGAATGTTTTCTAAAAGTACAAAAGGTGTTTACATTTGGTTGAATAGAGATAAGAAAAGAACTTAGGCTGTGCCATTTGCTTTATAATGGGTAACCTTAATTTTTAAGTTAGGTAATACCTGTGGGTGCAGCTGTTGATGTGAGGTAACTGTTTTTATTTGGCTGGATAAAGGTAACTTTTCAAGACAGTTTTGTGCATTTTTTATAAGTTAATACTGGGCGGGGTGCTTTGAAAATGTGTTTTGTGTTTTTGTATAAGTGTTTTCATTAAAATGAAAATTCTTGAAAAATGTGACATAGGTTCAGATTGAGATGAAAAGGACTAACTTTACAAATGATAAGCCTGCCAAACATTAGTGTATGCATTTAACACAAATTTTGGAAATGCACATTCAAAACTGTCACGTATAATAGATGGGAACAATCACTTTTTATAATAATGGCTACGCTATCCATATTATCTTTGAATGTAAATTACCTTGCAGGCATAGGCAAAAGGAAAAAGTATTATTAAATGCAGGGTCCAGAAAGAATTCTGCAGGAGTCACATTTGGAAATAAATGATCATGTATATTTAACAAAGAAAGGAATTCAGGGTGGATATTAAGCAGACTATCACAACAAAGGAAAAGACGAATAATTATACTAATTTCTAGAGGGAATCTGATAGTGATAGAAGATGTACAAATACAGTAATGGTGGGTTTGTGGTAGTAAGGGACTATTGACAAGGGAGGAGGATTACATTGGTATGTATTTATAGTCTACTAAAAGCTGCTATTATGGAGCTTAAGAAAATATTGGTAAAAATAATCAGCTTTCTGCAGGTAATATTACTTATACTGGGGAATGGAACTTGATTCGCAATAGCGAGGATGTATCAGGGGTACCTAAAAGTGAAAATATAACAAAAATGGTATATTTCTGAAGATGTATGAAAATATTTAGTATGGAAGATGTGAATTTAGTAGTAGGAAGTTGGACAGAATTTATATATTATTCCGTAAGGAAAAATAACTTGGCTAGACTATTCAGGAATTATATTTCACTGGAACATTTGCATTTAATTGAAAGCTTCAACACACAAATAACTATCTCATATCAAGCACCACTAAATACTCAGATAAAAATGCAGGGTAATGAAAAAAAATGAGACACTGGCACTTTTCAACCTATCTGTTAAAAAGTTAAGAATTTATGGAATGGGTATTGGAAAGTAATCAACAGTTACTGGGAAAATAGAAATAACTTCAGAAGCCATAGCTACTGAGTGGAATAAAATGAAAATGGAATTTAAAAACAGGGTAGAAAAAAGAGAAAGAGATATGGTTAAGAAGTATTAAGAAATAAGAGGGGCTGACAAAGGTTAAAGTATTGGAGAATAAGGGGGATCTCAAAGAATAAGAAGAGGCACAAATGCAGAGTGGTAAAGAGAAAATAAGGGAATGTTATATATGCATGAGCTTAGAAAGACTGCGGTTAAGCAACAATTTTTTTATAATAACGCCAGAGTGCAAAAACTTTTACCACAATGACTTAGGCAGCAAGGGTAGTTGCCAAACTTAGGGGGCCTACAACAAATAATAATTACAGAAATTGTTTTTATCATCATCATCATCATCATTCTTATTATTATAAATAATAACCATAGATCCTGTAGAGATTTTTGAAATTTTATACAATTTCAATAATGAGGAAAAATGTGGAAATCAAGAATGAGCACAAATGGAAATATTTGTGGAAATAATTATGCCAATGTTAGAGGTAGATGAGACTAAACAACTTATGTTAAGATTAGGGGATGAGATAAAATTATGATCAATTTTCAGATAAACGTTTCAATGAACAGATGGTATTTCTGTGGAAACTTAGAAGTTAGGAGGGAAGAAATTGATAAAGATCTGGAAGATTGTGTTAAATAACATTTTGAAAGGAGGGGAAGTACCAACATCTTGGAAGAAAGCTGTGGTCCCTGTATTACCTAAGGACAGTAAAGACCCATCAGACTCAGCATCCAAAAACTCATTTAAATTTTAAACCATAAAATATTGCATGATAACTATAATAATTATTCAGCAGAGGTTAGAAAAAGATTGGTAAAAGGGAATGGAAAAACAATTTACAGGTAAACAATGGGAAGATATATGCATTGCTCTCAAGTATGAAACAAAGTCCCGAAGGTTTAGGATTTTTATTGGAAATATTTGCATAGGAATTTTTATTCCCCAAGCAGATTTCATAGAATGTTTTCTCAGATAGACAGCGAATGTTGGAGGTATGATGAGGCAAAAGAGGTAACTGGGAAGATGTGTTTTGGAATGTAATGAGTTGGCAGATTTTAATTCCCTAAAGACTACTCTTGTCAAAAATATTGGGTGAGTAAATGGCTGTAACTAATGATATGAATTTTTGAGCTGGGACACAGGATCTGAATTGCTTAGATCTAATAATGGCTTATTAAGTTTAACTCTGTCGGCTGCCAAAAAAACAATTACTAGAAATGTAAGTCAAAGTCTAAGCCATCTGGATTTGAAGTATCAGATATCATAAATGGGATAAAGGAGTTGAAAGATGGGTCTTTAGAAAAAGGAAGTAACACATTACATAGAAATAAATGTAAATTGTAGGAACAATATGTGCAGAATGATGTTCAGGAGGAGGAGAGAGGTTTAAGGGAAGGCAGGCATTCATCAATTTATGTAATGTTGGACTGATGATAATTACAAAAAAGTAAAGATATACGATGTATAATGTATGTAAATGGAAATGTTAATAAGGTTGTTTTGGAATGTAATGAGTTGGCAGATTTTAATTCCCTAAAGACTACTCTTGTCAAAAATATTGGGTGAGTAAATGGCTGTAACTAATGATATGAATTTTTGAGCTGGGACACAGGATCTGAATTGCTTAGATCTAATAATGGCTTATTAAGTTTAACTCTGTCGGCTGCCAAAAAAACAATTACTAGAAATGTAAGTCAAAGTCTAAGCCATCTGGATTTGAAGTATCAGATATCATAAATGGGAAAAAGGAGTTGTAAGATGGGTCTTTAGAAAAAGGAAGTAACACATTACATAGAAATAAATGTAAATTGTAGGAACAATATGTGCAGAATGATGTTCAGGAGGAGGAGAGAGGTTTAAGGGAAGACAGGCATTCATCAATTTATGTAATGTTGGACTGATGCTAATTACAAAAATGTAAAGATATATGATGTATAATGTACGTAAATGGAAATGTTAATAAGGTTTGTTTTCTTTTCTGTTAATGTATGTTTTCCTATGTCTTAAGTTATAATTTAATGAAGGTGTTTAAAAAAACGTTATTCACAAAGCTAGATATAGTGGAAAATGCACACAAGTGTCAGATAACTGAACTACTAAGTTTTTTTTTTTTTTTTTTTTTTTTTTTACAGCAATGCTTTAAGAAATGAATAAGTTAAAAGAATATTGTAAATATTGCTTTCATGTAGTTAAGAAGTTGTGAGAATAACAAGTGTTGCATTAGTGTGCATTTTCTGAAGAAGAACTAATTTGATACTTGGACATCTGCATTACTTATTGACTGCAGTCGTCTAAGATTTGTCAAAAAAGGCACAAAGTTTACAAGGGGCAGACAAAAATATGAATCACAATCAGGGAGATTCTGGAAATTTAGTGATAGCTGTGAGCTATGTGGGCAATAGACTTTGTAGAAGTATTTTATGTGAATAAGAGGTTGGAAAACTTTGTGTTAAAGAAAGATAAAATACATTACTGTAGGCATTATTTCTATCACTGTAAGAGATCTGGTGTGTACACATTCAACATAAGGGAATAAGGGGTATACCTGTTGGGTACTGGGACTATCACTGAGAGTGACTGACCATGTTTTTATTTGCTCAGGATAAATGGACACTAATATGTTTTGCAGAATTATTGTATATCAGTATGTTTCAAACAAAGTTCAAATGCATTAGTGTGGCCATTTTTTCACAATCAAATATTTGAGTTGTGCATACAAAGTGGCTATAATTTCTTGAGTATGAGGGCTGACTACTGAAGAAAATTACCCTCCTATCATATTTAAGTTAAATAGTCATTAATCTGGATTTATAGGATTAGTGCCTATTTGTATGCAACAAGTTAGAATGCTTTGCTGTGACCATTTTTCTCAGATGCATGTAAACAAACAATAAAGTGGCTCTAATAGGTATAAAGGCCATCCATGCATAAATGTGGCTTAAGACAGCTGCTATTTTATCACAGTTAAATAGTTACTGAACTGTCATGGCACGATCAGTGTCATACAATGCACTGGTATACTGGTATAGCGAATGACTGTCTGTGTGCATAGTGGATACTGTAGTGTATCTGAAAGTAGCAAGTTAGACAAAAAGTAATTTTCACATCTTACTACAGGAAATAGATCTCGATCCTGCAGTAGCATTGTCACCTCACAGTTAGACATTTCTCGTTTGATCCTCAGTTAGAGCGTCTTCTGTGTGGTAACATGCGTGAATGGGCGTTCTTTCGTTGAAGGTTGTGCGTTAGGCCCGGCAAGCCAGTACGTAAAAAACTCTACTGCCAATCATTAGCAGACCGGAGTTCTACTGTGGCAACCCCTAACTGGGAAAAAGCCGAAAGACACAAACTTCAGGAAATAGATCAACAAAATTGCAAATGTTTCTGGGCATTAATAAAGACTCTACTTAACTGAGGCAAGTCCAGCCAACTTACCCCATTTACGCAAATCCAAACCAACACCCTAGCCAACCAATTCAACAAACAATTGTTACAGTACATTACCTCCTTAATCATCATGATCAAAACCTTAGTACCTACCTCCCAGCGCAAGCAAATTGCCCAGACAATACATTTAATCTACAACCCATCCACACTTATGTTATATATATAAAAAACAAAAATAATCAAAAAGTAAAGCCTATCACACTGGCTTCAAAGAATCTATGTGTTGAGCACATAAAATTGCTGCAGATGCTCTAACTTACCCCATCTCTATTTTTATAAATAGATCTATCTCAGAAAGTTATGTACCAATGCTCTGGAAAAATCCTATATTATACCCTTACATAAAGGTGGTAAATCCAGAGATATATTCAACTACAGACCTACTGCCATCTTATCTCCTTTATCAAAAAATCTTAAGCAAAGTATTTACACACAAATCCTTAATTATTTTCCTAATAACTCAATTCTCTCCCCACCCCAACATGACTTTTTGCCCAGACCACAACACAAATACAGCACTAATAAAAAACACTAATACTACAAATCAACATAGAAATACAAGGATGTTTGCCGCTTCACATTTTTAGATCTTTCTAAACCTTTTGATACTGCTTCTTCTCACCAAAAGCTAAAGGAAAAAGTGTCCTCCTCTGGGCTTGGTAGTTCGGCCTAAGGTGGTTTTATAGCTACATAACTGACAGACACCTAGCTGTCAAATAGCAAACCACTTTTTGCCACTTCCTACATGTTCCTGTCATGGTCCTTCAAGGATCCATACTTGGCTGTCTACTGTTGAACATTTTTTACTAATGATCTTCTCAACAGTACTAAGCATAGTGATACTGTCCAGTATGTCAATTACTCTACACTTATGTGTTTCTCTAAAAATGTAAATGACCTACAAGTTCAAACTCAAGATACTTTCTTTCTAGTAGAAACCTAAATCCTAACAAAATTAAAGTTATTCTCTCCTACCTTAAACCAACCGTCAGTATAACATCAGACGAAATTACCACCATTGAGTTGGCAACACAAACTAACATGTCAGGGTACTAACTGATGACTGGCTAAAGTTTAATCAACACATAAAACAGGCCATTAAATAAATAAAACTCATCAGAAACTAGGCACCCTGTATAGAGTGAAACATCCTCAGATCCTCTTCTAGAAAAACAACAGCTTGTTCCTACTTACCATCTACACTACTGTATGCTGTTCCGATTTTTACCAACCTCCAAGCCTCAAAGCTAAGAAGCTGGAGCAGTGCTTTAACAAAGTAGCAAGGTTTGCAACCAACAATACTTATAAAACCTCTCACTGTCTATCAATAAAATACCTCAACTGGATGAAACTATGTCACCAACTTACCCGCTCTCCAGCTGTCATAACCCATAACTTCATCAACAAACCTAAAAACTGTCCCATTTTTATAAGCACCTTACAGCTTTACACTCCAACTGTTTCCTAATAATCAGGAAGCAAAATGCTCTTTGATATATCCAAGTCAAAAAACTCATCTTGAGATTCTTTCTATTCTAACAACCTTCATAGTTTCATAGGAGATTACTAGGGCTAATGACTTAAGGGTCCTTACAAGCCTAGCCAATATAATAAAATTTTACCCAATATATGGCCAGTAAGGGCATGAGGATGACATGAATTGGTGCATGTACATTCAGTATCGTAGAGATTGCCCTTGACCATAAGGGACATAGACACTACCCCAGGTGTGAGTTTATGATTCCCCATTCATTGATCCAAACTGCATTTGAATAGGGCCTCGAAAGGCCTCTTCTTAATTTGAATAGGAAGCCTGTCCCAAAGAAGAGGCAATCACTGAGGCATTTATCTGTCTCTCCAGCATATTTTGTTTGAGTTTCTGACTAAGTTTAGGTCCTAGATCAAGTGACCTTCATGCTGTTTGACTTGTGGATGTGCAGCAGCTCCATCAGGACTGGATTTGTGAGTGCCTTGTAGGTCAGGCACAGGTTACCTCTTAATAGTTAGTAGGAGGCAGAGTAAAGGGTTAGGGATTTCAGTCTATCTGCAAAACTGTGGAACTCCATGTTCATTAGTCTTAAAGAAATAAGCAGCATTCAGCCTTCAAAGAACAACTAAAACAATGTCTAACTGTCATCTGTGCTGCACTTACCCTATCACAGCTACAAGAAGTTACCCCCAAATTTTTTACTGCCATTGATTCTTTCCTAAACCCCAGTAAAACCAAACTAATGCTTTTCCCCTACAACTATCACAAAACAAAATCCCTTAAGCAGAACTTTAAAATCATCTCATCTTATTGCAGTTAATTGATCCCACCCCAGAAACTAAGCTACTAGGTATCACTACTAATAAGTTAAAATTTAACAAGCACATATCACATGCAATCAAAAAGGCCCACATGAAATTAGGTTCTCTTTATAGTATAAAACTTTACTTAACCAACTCTTCCAGACAAGCAATTGCCAGGACCCACCTGCTATTCACCTTATTCTATGCCTCCTCCATTCTCACAAACCTCAGGAAGACTGACCTAAAAAAAACTTGAATCATGCTACCACAAGATAGCCAGATTTGCCTGGAACCTACCCTACAGAACCCACCACTGTCTCGCTCTAAAACAATTTAAATGACTAGAACTTTCAAACCTCTTAACCTTTAACCAACTTACCCTAATCCACTGTACAGTATACCTACCTGACAGATGTCTAGCCTTACACAGCTAAGTGCAAAGCCACCTCAACAGCAGGACCCTGAGATCCTCCGAAAAACTACTATAAAAAGTTACAAAATCCAACAACAGCTATGGAGAATCACTTTTTTTCTAATAATATCTTCAAAACATGGAACTCTATTCCTCAGAACATACTAAACACAACCAAACCAGCACAATTCAAAAACCTGCTAAAGACCCAACTAAATGACAACTGGCTATGCTCCTACTAATCTCCAGGCTGAACCTACTTGACACCTGCCCACCTTTTCCCTCTCTATTGTTTTTGTTCTTCATATATCTCTGTTGTAAATAGAACTTTTGACAAAATCATTGTATTGTAAGTTTTCATATGTTTTTGTACAAACATTGCTGAACTGCTGTTCCATTGTATATAATGCTTGTCATTGATTTCTGTATAAGTCTTGCTGTTCTGTTCATTGTTGTAGTGTGATACTATGTGTCCTTATGTAGTTTTATGTGGAGCTTTTCTCCCCGGGCCTCAGCGGAAAATGGCCAACTAGCACAGTCGGACTTCCCTAGTATACAAAAGTTAAATAAATAAATAAATACATACATAAATAATAAATACTTGGCTATGTTCCTGCAAAACACCTGGCTAGAGCTTCTCTCTATCTTCTACCTCTCAGACTTACCCTTCACTATCAGTATTACTACCACAACATGAAACTCCTCTTTTGTAAGCTTTAACTTAACCAATTCCACACAATCTTCCTATTTAAACTTAAAATTTTCTCCACTGTCTTCCTGTTTTAACTTTCTAAATACTAAATAACTTTCTAAATACTTCCCAAAAACTCTTTACTTTCCAGCATACACTGCAGTTCCAAGATGTTTGCATAATTTATTTCATATTTGTTATGCATTATCAATCAGATACTTTTTGTATGACTGTTTTTATCTTATCACTGTATAAATGGACAAATTATTGAAGATTTTCTCCCCAGGCTTCTGGTGAAAAGGGGCAAATCTGTCAAGCTCAGTCAGACTACCGCAGTAAACAAAAGCAAATATAGATCTAATAAATATATGAAAACAAAGAAATTTTGTCAGAAGCAGAATATTCATGTTTCTAGTAGTGGAATCAGCAGTTTGTGAGGCCATTCTCTGCTGCATGTGGTTAAAATGGTAAGTATTACTATGTCACATGGTCTTTCAGATATGTTTAGCTGATGTATTTAATTTTGTAGACCTGCCTTAAAATCTGGCTAAACTGTAAGAATGTGAATGCCTGCACAACATTCATGTGCAGGTACAATCATCTTATATAGCTTTTTACTTGAGCAATTTATTGCATTTTAAAAACATAAATAAATACAAAGATAACATCAAATATAGAGGTCTCTTTAACATACAAAAAATCATTATACAAGTTTAAAAAATAATCCCTAGTTTTCACTTAAGATTAAAATTTTAAATTAGTGTTCATTTTTTTAACAGGAACAGATTTACATATCTATCAATATGTGTAGTTGGAGCAGGTAACAGAAGAAGTAAAAATAACAAAGTTCCTCATTGAAGATATTTTTCTAATTTTAATATACTTCAGCTATTCAACCTAAACATATCCTTCCCTGTATTTTTAATATGTTTTATTTTATGTTTTCTATCAGTAGCATTGTCGGAGCAGATACAGTATTAGCTCCAGTGATAATTTAAGTAGACTGCTGTGTGGTTTGCCATGGCTTCCTGCAAATTAAGTATCAACATTTTACTACCCAAACTTCTAGTAGTGCATGTAAGCAATTATTTGAACTAGACTACTCAAGCTGAACCTATTCAGACATTCTGTAATAAGGCATGACTTTTTATTTACTCATAACATTCAACACTTGTTGCTTACCATTTGAATTTCCAATTGTCCATATCTGGTTATCTGCTGATTGACTAACAACTTCAAACTTATATGGTTCTGCGTTTGGATGCTGATCTGGGTCATGAGCTGTAAGAATTGTATAGTGTTGCTCATCACATACAGTCCGAACTGGGTCAAGAAGTTTGGGACAGTGGTCATTAACGTCATCCACCTTAAGGGAAATAGTTCCTGTAGCAGTTTTTGCTGGCATATCTGTGAAAGAAATTGTGAAGACAGGAAAGTTACAAAGATGAGAACCACATATATTTTGTTTAGCAATAACTAAGCTTAAATGTTGTTTCATTTGGTCATTAATCATTTTGAAACATGTGAATACTTTAAAATGGGTGACACAAAATAATTAAGAATACTGCTATAATGAATTAGGTTGTTTCAAGCAGGATTAAGTTTGAAGAGATGCAGAAAGGTGGATTTTACTTGCTCAGGGGTTTCAACAATTCATCTTCTCTGAACTCAAAACAATGTTTGGAGGGCTTCAGCAAGGTATTCTGCATGTTTATTTTTTAAAATAAGCTAAAAATAAAACCATTGTTTTATTTCTACAGCCCTGGAGGTCTGTTTTAGCATTTCAGCATTATGTTTCCCATAATCCTCTTCAAATCAGGAAGCTCTATGATCCTTTCACCTTTCAACTTTAATGATGTCATTAATGACTTGTTTCCAGCCCCAGTGCATCTCTGGGAATGGGAAAAACACTAAATCAAGTTGGGAAAGCTCTACAAACAATGAATATTCAACTTTTAACCAAACTTTGCTTTTCTCATCAAATAAACCTCAAAGTATATGTTTCAAGCCTCCACACTGCTATAATTACAAAGAAGATGATAACAGAAGAAAATACCAGTCATTTGGAAAATTCTAGAAAAGAAAAGAATGTAGCTGCTTTTAAATATTTCACCCTCCCTTCCTGCTGTATTACAAAACCTTGTGCTACACTGGATAAATCAAGGTACTGTCTCTTAGTGACTGCCTTTCATTTATAAATTCTTAAAAGCTACCTAAGTATGGCTGCATAAAGAAATTACTTAAAGGTGCTTTTCCTTCTGCTGCAGATGTCAAGAAAAAGGGATTGTTAAATGACATCTGGATCAATGGGTCTTATATAAACTCTTAAGTATTAAATACTCCCAAATGATTACAGCTATGCTTTCTTGTATTATACAACTATATAGGTGAAATGCTCTAACTAATCCTGGGGGGTGGTGCTCTTATTTTCTGAATAATGCTTTGAAACAGGGTGATGCAATTTGGGTTGTGACTTTTGTTTTATAATAGCCTAAATTAGTATATTACTTTGACATTAGTAAGTTCTTACACATTGCTTAATCACTATCCTAATATCATGTTCACTGGGTTGTATTTGAAGGAGTCTATGACTACATGATAAATGGAGTCTTTTCTTTCATGCATATGTGAGAAGGTGACACTGACTAGTTGAAAACAAATGAGTGGATATGGATGCAATCTATCTCAAGTTTTGGATTATGGTGTCATATTTTTATTATTTGTATATTTGGATAACAAAGACAGATGCTGTTGCATGTATATTGCCAGTATAGATATAAATGAGGAAATTTCCAGTAGTTTTAAAGAATATAGGTAGTTACTTATACAGTGATTACTCTAACTTGGAACTTCAAAGTGCTGCCTTTTGTTTTAAGCTTTTTTTAGATTTGTTCTATATAAAATGTTGTTTAGTAAACATTTTAATAACTTTTGAAATATTAAGAACTAGAACATATTATTGCCTCTTATTATAAACATTTTCTAAGAACTTACTTTACACATACCATTTAATTGAATAACTAACATATTATTTTAAGAGGTCAGAAAATCATTATATAGTGTATATAACAAAAGGAGCAGGCTGTGCTCAGTCTATAGCTAATGATTGTTCATGTTTGGGACATTATAGGTACTTTTGACATCCCTCTGCTAAATGTATATGTAACTCTAACACAAATAATAGTTTTTCTTTGCTTTTCAACTCATGCACAATTACCAATACAGAGGGATGGGTGGATAGGCACCTATTTGGGGTATAGGAGTTTAGAAGTCACTGCATCAATTTTAAAGCTTAACACACTAACAGACAAGTTTTATTGCTAATTCTCTGCTTATCAGGCAATGAATATCATGACAAGTAAATTAAGACATGGTATCAATAGACTAATGGAATGTTAAAGGGATAGTGGATAGAAAAAAGAGATTTAATCATGCATCTCACATACCAAAGCAAGGAAATGTAACCTTCCTGCAAGAAACTCACTTGGATGATCCACTGTGGGATAAGGAAAGGAAAAGGAAATGGGTTACGTAAATATTAGCTGCAGGCCATAACTCTTTATCTGGGGGGGGGGGCATTTAATAAATAAATCTTTCCAAGGAAAAATTACTTCTTTTAAAGCTGAGTCTAATGGAAGATGGGTATTATTTACTAGTAAATATCATACTCTAAATAAACCTTTACTCTTTCTTAATATATATAGCCCCTGCTCTAATCAACATCTCTTCATTTATGAAATCTTTAATATACTAGCTAACCACCCAAATCATTTGTATATCACTGGTGGGGACTGGAATGCTTTATTAAATCTAGACAAAGATAGATCACATAATGAAAATAGACAGTCGCAACATACCACTATAGCACTTGAAGAATTACAAAATACTTTTGAGCTAACTGACCCCTATATTAAATTCCAAACATGATGAAACAATATCAAGATTCACTTTCTTCTCAGCCACTCATAAAACCTGGTCAAGAATAGATGCTTTTCTAATTTCCCAATCACTGCTTTCGAACAGACTAAACTATGCTGTGTCACCTAGAACTATCTCAGACCATTCAAAAATCAGTCTCTTAACAAATTTTCAAACATATAAACAAAATGTTCCCTATTTCAATAATTGGACATTAAATCCTAAAATCATTCAAAACCAAGAAACAGCATAGGAAATCCAGAATGTCATAGCCCAACTTCAAAATGACTTTATATCTACTCAAATTCCTTATGCTATACAATGGGCGGCTGCCAAAGTGGTCATTAGGGGTATAATTATCTAAAAATCTGCATGGTTCAAAAAAAGTACAATAACTTTAAAAAGGAACTAAAAACTCAAATAAATATTTATGAATTAGAACTTCAGAAAAAATACTCTAAAGACCTGGAGGAAAAAGTAATAGACTGTCAAAAGCAATTACACAAAGACTATCTAGAAAATATCCCCCTGTTAGAATTAAGGTCAATATATCAATATTCAGAAAGGGCACAAACACCTTCAAAATTCTTAGCTAGACTAATTAACATAAAAAATGGCCCGTCGAGAATTAAAGAAATAGTGTATGAAGGACTTGTGAAGCATATGGACCAAGATATTGTAGATGCTTTTGAAGACATATATAAGAAACTATACAATGTACAGACAATTTTGGTGATTTTATACATAATATAAAATTTTCACAACTTACGGAAGATAAAAAAAACTCCTAAAAACACCCCTGCAACTAAATGAGACAAAAGCTGCAATAAACAAACTCAAACCTGGTAAATACATACATGCAAATGTTTCAAGCACGGGCATTAAAGCCCTTCTAGCTTGCCAATATGCCAAAACATTTGTTTCCATAATAAATGTCTAGGTTGTTCTTAAAAATATCTAAACTAGTACTTGCTTTAATGTAATTTGGTAGTATGTTCCAAGCATCAGCTACTCTGTCAGAGAACCAATTAGTACACTTCTCATTCCTATAGAATCTTCTACATAGGTTATCTGATGATTCTCTAGTACTTTTTGATAACCCCAAACATTCCCAGAGGTAGTTGTCCCTAAATGTCTTATATACCTGAATAAGATCTCCTCTTAAATATCTATGAGACACTGTACAAGTTCAGATATTTTAGTCTTTCATAATAACTTAGATTTTCACATCCATGGATGCCCTTAGTATATTTCCAGTGTACTCTTTCCAGTTTATTCATGCTTGTTTTCCTATAGGGTTTCCATATTGTTATTCCATACTCAAGTTTGGGTCTAATGTAACTAACTAACAATGACTTCATTATGTTTGATTTCCTAGACTTTATAAATCTTTTTATACAACCTATAGTTCTATAACTATCATTAGCCAATTGGTTGATATGATTAGAAAAACTCATAGCTGAATCTACCCATATACCCAGGTCCTTAAATGAGTCTACAGTTTCAATCACTGTGTGCTGTATTAAATATTCACCTTTCAGTTTATGTCTCCCAAATCTCATATGCTTAGTTTTTGATGTATTTATCAACATATTATTCTCCTGTGCCCAAATGGTCAATTTAGTCAAATTATTTTGCAGACATGCCTTATCTGTAACACTTGTAATCAGTTTACCCAGTTTCAGGTCGTCAGCATATAGACTGTAGAACACCTCAGATGAAAAAGTAAGGTCTGAAAGATACAGTCTAAACAAGTAAGGGCCTAGTACAGAGCCCTGTGGGACACCTTGACTATAACCAAGGATTTCACCTATCCAATTGGTATGTGATATTTGCCATGTCCTATTTGTAAGCCATGCAACTATCCATCTTATCAACAGTACATCAATACCTAGTTGTACTAATTTATTGATCAGTGTTTTGTGCATGACCCTGTCAAATGCTGAAGTTAAATCTATATAAATTACATCACAGCACAATTTTTCATTCATAGCTGTTATTATATTGTTATAGAACATCATGTTACAGGTGGTAATAGATCTATTTTCAACATATGCATGCTGATATATGGTTTCAAGTCCCAACCTATCCAGTTCTGACAATAACTTATCCAGTATTACCTTCTCCATTATTTTTCCACAACCTGAAAGTAGACTTAAGGGTCTATATGATTCTGGGTTTGTCCTACTTCCCTTTCCCTTAACGACATGTTTAATAAGTGCATGTCTCCAATCTTGAGGAATCTCCCCATATTTATATGTCCTAGTGAATAATAGATGTAATGGCAGTGTAAGTTCTTGCTTAAGTGTTCTCAAATCATTGTTACTTATTCCGTCTCCTCCCTCCCCTGGGCCCGACGGCTACACCTCTGAATTTTATAAACTATTCATGGAACCTATTTTCAAAGTATTATTAAAAGTTTTAAATTTTATAGTATAACATGGAATAACACATAATTATTTAAATAACTCCAAAACAGTGTTAATTCCAAAACTGAATTCTGACCCAACAGATCCAGCAAACTATAGACCAATAGCCCTGATAAATACTGACCTTAAGATCCTAGCTCATGTTATAGCAAATAGACTTAAGAATGTACTCCCCTCTATCATTTCCTGAGAACAAATGGGCTTTATTATAAACAGGCAAACAAGTGATAACACCCTCCTTTTAGATACCATTATCAGACTTCTTAATAGTGACAAATGCCCCAAATATGTCCTCATGGCGGATGCAACCAAAGCTTTTGATAGAGTTAATTTACATTTCCTATTTACTATATTGTCTTTATATGGTTTTCCTCAGGAATTCATAAGGATAAATAAGGTTCTATATCAGAAAGCTTCTACTACTATTCAGATAAATAAGCTCAAAACTAACCCTATACTGTTATCCAATGGTACAAGACAAGGTTGCCCTCTTTCTCCATACCTCTTTAGTCTTTATTTAGAACCTCTCCTTTTGTTTATTTCACAAAAAAAACTTCCATTACATACCTTGAATCTATAATACAAATCTTATATTCTCCGCTTTTGCTGATGACTTAAATATATATTTTCAACTTCCCACTACTGACCTCCCAAAAATACTTAAAACTGTAGATGAGTTATCTGAAATCTCTAACTATAATTGAAGTCTAAACAAATCCCACATATTTCCCATGAATCTTATAGGTCATAAGGAATTTTACTTTCCCATGAGTGAGATCAGGATAAGTTACCAGATAAAATACCTAGGAATAATATTTACTCCTGACTTTAAGGATATGATAAAGAATAACATATTGCATACATGGACCAGTATTGAAAGTGATATCAATAGGTGGAAGAATATTAATATGTCATTACTCTCAAAAGCTAGTGTGGTTAAGATGAACCTTTTACCAAGAATACTCTTTCAACTAAATGCTACTTTTTCAAATGTTCCTCAAAAATTCTTCCTTGATATAGAAAAAGCTATACCAAGATTCTTATGGTACCACACATCCACTAGAATTAAATATGACAAATTTGTACTTACACTTACCAAAGATAAAGGGGGATTGGGGTTACCTGATTTCAGACTCTATTATAGTAAAATTACTGCCTACAGACTAATATAGATAATAAGCCATGACCCGTATGTGAATACCTGGACACCCCAATGGACCAAAATCTGGTCTGAACAACTGAAATCCCTTGGGTATAACAGCAAATCCCTACCATTTTTAAACCTAAATCAAAATGGCATATTCATGAAGAACATACACCCACTAATTAAATACATGATTCTTACTACACATAAATAATTTAAATCATTGCAATTATTAGATGCTCTTGCTTTTATACAACCACTCCACCTAAATCCCAACCTACTAAACACAATAAATCCTTAAATCTAACAAATTACCCTCTGATAAAAGATCTCACAGTATGGGAACTATACCAACGGAGAGAATCCAATATAGAACAAATAAGACTAGAACTAAATCTTACTAAGAAATATACTGTTATTCTTACCCAAATCCATATCTCATAAATGCTAAATTCTCACAAACACAAGTCGACTTGCAGGACATTAAATTAATAAAACTAATACTAGAGAACCTTGAGATGAAAGGGAAAACAATTTCTAGAACATATAAACTTGTAATGAATATAAAACACCAGAATTCTCTATTATTTTCAAACTACTGGCAAGAAAAAAAAACAATCTCTGACAGATGAAAATAAGAGACTGGCCATTGAGAATACGATAAAATTCATTCCTTTTAATAAGCTGCTATATACACAAATTATGATAAATAACAATGTATACTATACCCATCAAAACTAAATAAGTTCAATCCCAACTTCTCACCTATATGTCCTCACTGCCCAAACCAAAGTGCAGATATTCTCCATGTCATATGGAAATGAAACAAGGTACACAACCTATGGTGCTCTTTAAGAGCTAGGTTAGAGAAGATAGGATATGAAAAATCAACCCTGTCATGAGAGATGGCTATATTGCACATTAACACAACTCAACTTCCAAAAATAAAAAAAGGTGTCCTTATCACAGTGTGTGCCCTTATTAAATTTTATATCACTAAAAATTGGAATGTCATATGTCCAATTACATCGGAAGGCTTTAGCAACCTTGCTATTAAATATATCTCATCTCACAAACTAGTTTATACAAAAACAAAAAAGAAACACTTATCAAAAATATCGGGGTTACTTACTAGATGTAATTCTTAACAAAGAAAGATAGTCTGTACACTGACATGATAATACAAATTTATATTATGCAATAACTGCATTATAACCAGTTTTTAGTTTTTTCTTTTTTTTCCTCTTTATATATCTAATTGTATTCTCTAATTACATTAAGTATAATAAGTGGTTGAATTTCTATATTTATCTTCTTCATAAAACATGTCCCTTATACTATCCCTTACTTTCTTAAGTGATGTTAAAAAACTTTTATACTCCATTTGATGATGTAGTGACTTCTATTGTATATAGTGTATATACATTTCTTGTGTTATTAGTTTTTTGAATGTTTCCTTTTTGTATGTACTGTTTGTTTTGTGTGTTTGATTGGATGTATCACTGTTAATATTTGAAAATTCAAATAAAGGGATTTTGGAAAAAAAAAAGAATACTGCTATAATGAACATTTTCAAGAACTAAAATGAGCATCTGTTTATTGAAAATAACTAAGGAGTAAAATGCTGGCTGACTGACTTCCTGTTATCATTCTGAGACTCACAACTCTGAGTCCTGAAATTATGAAACAAAAGTATGAAAATGCAGGAGTACAGTGAATGTTGAACATTGGTGTTCTCCCTTTCAAATATATTTTTTAGGAGGCAATCCAAATTATATGTGCCAACTGTGAAATTGCCATACCTCAGGGAAAAGAGAATAATCTGAGAAAGAGGAGTCTCGAACTTGGAATATGTAAGTTGTGTTTTTTGTTCATTCACTCTGTCTCTTCCAGGGTTTGCAATTATGACTCATGGAATATCAAACAATTATAATCAATGGTGTTATGAAATTGAATTTGTTGTTTTCTTGATCCTAACCTTTGTATGTAGTACAGTTACTGCTTGGTTAGTATTCCTGATACATCATATATATAAATACAACTTCTTTAATGAAAACTTCTAAACATACTTACTACATTTTTGCTCAAGCTTTCAATCTATAACAGTTATAAAACTATAGTATATATAAACATTTACAGTAAACCTGGGATAATTTGCACACGTTTATTTTTGAATTCTACAACAAAGTAAGTTAACTTTGCACAGTGGATTTAAAAAAATGCTGCAAAGTTACGTGATACAAACAATTCAATAATTTAGTTTTAATTAATATTTAAAACAGCTTGAGCATTACAACAACATCCTGATGATGCAGACACAGTGGGTCCATTTTTATGCTAATGGCTTGGATGCAAGAATGGACTGGAATTTGCTGGAGAGGGCTGACAGGAAGAAAGGCCTAGCAGTCCAGTTTCACATCTCTACCAAGAAACCTCTGTGGGTGGTTTAGATAATTAGCTGAAGGGTCATCGTGAGTCATTCACCACTCGACAGCACTAACAGCAAGAGCAACAATCAATAGCTAGTGGCAAACCAGCACTCAATTTATTTAATTTAGGGTCACATCTTTAGCAATTGTGCTCCTAAAGATATATACATATGTTTTGAAGACTGGAATTTGTTCATGTGTTATTAGTAGTAAGCAGTGTTAGGGGCGCAAGTGGTAGTGCATTCTCCTTTGGTGCAGAAGGCTGTGGGTTCTATTCACATGTAGGAAGACTGATAACTGACATAAGGGTGATGCTGCACTCCTGAGTATGTCATCCTTTGGATGAGATGTTAAATGAAAGCCCCATCTGATTGAGTTGGTGGTAGTTCAGGTGGATATAAAAGATCCCACAGCACCTACTGAAAAGAGTAGGGGTCCTTTATTTATTTACAAAATGAACTTATTTACAACATATTTATATATTTGTAACTATTTGGAAATATATATATGTATATACACAAATATATTTACGCATATTCATAATTTCCTTTCCAGTCATACTAAATTTTCATCCCTATTAGACCACCACTCTTTTTCCATAACCACCATTTGATTTTACTTTGTATTGTTGCTAAATCCATTTACCATTACACACAATTTCATTCATTCTTCCATTCCATGTAACCCATATGACATAAAATAATTTTTTATCTGTTCTTTTAACATATTCTTTACTTTTTTTCTTATAACATCCATATTTAATCATATTCATATTTATTTGATCCACTTATTTTATACCTTCAAAAAATATTCTTTACATACTTTTTCCCCCGATAAATGTTTTTACTTTTACATTTCAAAAACACATGTTCTGTAGTTTCTTCTCAACACTGTATTCATATTTTGTCACTTTTCTTTTAATATTGCACATTTCCTTTTACTGGTAATTTATCTATTACCAGTCTCCAAAAAAATCTTGACATTCTACTTTCTGGTTATACCATTTGCTTCATATTTTTGTAGCTTTATTTTTTTTCATTTGTTAGATTTTCCCATGGTATTACACAGCAATGTTTTATCATTGCAGTCTTATATCATACTTTTCTATCTTTTTCCATGTCATCAGTTTTTATTTTCCACAAAAAAAAATTTCTACGAAAGATTTTATTTCTTCATTTTTACACTCTTCCTGTTTTACTCTTTTTTTTTATCCTACTCCAAAATGTATCTAGTTCCATCCCTACTTTTTTTTACCACTGCCCACAATTTACTCTCAGGACAATGTCTACCTAGGAAAACTAGCTAAGGACTCCTCCATCTAGCTAATTATTCTGGATGGACCTTCTTATTTGATATTAATTTTGTGAACATGATAAAGATAGCATATGTGTAAGAAGGTCCGTACTCTAAAATTTCCCTACTCCATCAGCCTCCTTCGGTGGAACTGATATGGAGTCTCCACTATCTGTTCTTACTTGCTTCGGGAACACTAAAAGATAGGTCTTGATGCATGACAGATAGGTGGGGAGTCTCCAAGCAACCTAGAAAAGTTGCATATTCCAAATGATTCTAATGCAAGAGGCATGGCATAAGTCTTGCTGATTATGGAGGATGGGGCATTTTCTTACAGCGCTATTACTATAGTAATTCCATTTTATTCACTTAATAAAGACCCCCGTCTACGCCTTCTGATCACATATGTTACCTCAAAGAATGTATGATTCATATGTACACTGTACTGTTGCACACTAAGGTATACATTGTCTTAATTATTTTGGTCACAGGGACTTCCTAGCTATCAGGAAATACAATGGGGGAATCTCCTAAATGTTCATCATATTGATCACTGCTGCAGTATCCTTAACTATATAAACTGTATCCTGCCAAGGATATAACAGCTTGCCAGCTTCCAAAGATTCAGGGTACCTTCCACTCTCTGAAACTATCAGTCACCTTGAGCTAAACTGACTAAAAAGATGGGTTTGGGTGCCACCAAGCCCTTCAGAGCTTTCCTGCTGTTGAAGAGTATGCTCCTTTGCAGGCTATTGAGTATGAACAATTAGCTTGTGCTGTTCCTTTGATAGGTAGATAAGTTCCCTTTAGGGAAAAATCTTCCACTTTGTTGGGACTGTTATTTTATTTTCCTGTTTAAGAAAGTTATTTTTAAACTAGGAATATATGTTTTATCAGAATCTTCGGAAACTTAACTATAGTTTTATAACGGAGCTCTGTTTCTCTGCTGTCAGTTTAAAAGTTGTTTAAAGTTACAGAAAAACATTTTTTTCTGTGGATAAACTGTGCTTATTTTACTTTTCTGGTTGGCAATGTGTTTTAAAGAGTCTTCACTGTGTTATTTTTGGTAAAAAAGTGACTTTTAAGGACTTTACATTTTTTACCATCTGTTGCTGCTTGATTTCCCAAAAAAAGAGGCACCATTTTTGGCTTGATCATGGAACAAACTACCAGCCCCATGGTCAGTTCTTTTTCCAGCTACAAAAACAAGTTAAGCAAATAGACTTCGCCAACACAGTAGGTTAGCAATTTGCCACTGCTGCAAGTGGGTGACTCTGCTGTGGCCATAGCTTGTTCCTTAGACCACTCATCTTTTATTTCAGTCCCTCTAGTGTTGCATCTAAAGCCACTATGGACCAAGGGTTTGCCACACCCTCTGAGGCTGTTGGGGTTCCCTCAGTGGGCAAGGAAGAGCTACTTTTATTGGCCCTGGGTGAGAGAACAGTGAAGTCTTCCCTATTTAGTCAGAATGATGAGCCCATTCCTAGGGAAGCTGCTGCTGCCAGTAATAACAATATTGGACCCTTTTTTGTGCCAGAAAGAAACAGAAAACTAAAAATGTATCTATACCTCCTTAGATTTTTCCATACAGGTACAATCTCCTGGGTCTGGTTCAGTGTTTAATACAGGCTATTGATCCTTCTTATGAGGTGGTTTCTGGTACAAACAAGAGAGATACCTCTTTTCTTGAAGTGATTCAAGATTATGAATCTGGACAGGAGATGAAAGTACAGCTACAGGGCTTTTTCCTTGGTTTTCTGATTTAGATTCAGAGGATACCTCAGCTTCTGATTCTCCCTTCGGAGGTTTCTCTTTCTCTGAGACTATTTCCAGAATGTGCCAGTGTTTTTAGTGGGAAATCACAGAGGTTTTTCAGTCCTTCAGAAAATACTATGAGCTGTTACAGAAGGAATTTTCAAAACATTCACACATTCTTCCAATTCTGTCAACTCAGGAGGACATGTGTGTCACTGCCTGCAATTTTCCTAATAATCAGTCTGCTGCTCCAAAAAAGGCAGAACGAGTGTGTAAAGTTCCTCAGACTTTTAATTTTTATACACACTTCCCAAACCTGACCCACTAGATACAGCTTTAGTTAATGCTATTGCTGTTAAACCTTTGGTTGATTCCAATCATACTCTTTCTGACTAGGATGGGAAGATCATCTATAAATATGTGAAAAAGTGCATGCTTATGCAACCCTGATTTTCAGAATCTTGACTTGCCATGCTCATGTGTTAAAGTTTATTCTGACTAATTGTGAAAGTATAAGGCATGTTTTGTCTGCAGTTTCTTCTTGTGTGGAAAATATGCTTTACATAGTTTAGTTTCTTCCTCTGCACAAGTCGGTACTCATTGTTTGTAGTATGCGTATGAGTCAAATAATACTTCTTCCAGGGCTATGGCCACAGGTGCTGTTTTGAGGAGGTTTACCTGGCTATGTTGTCAGAACCTATTGGATGATGTTAGAAATGAGATTTTAAATTATTGATTGAATAGAGATTTAGTTTTTGGTTTCTCTGCTGTACAGGTTATCAAAAAGAGTCATGAAAGGGATAAGTAAATACAGACAATCTCTATGATTTTTCAACCCTCCTTTTCCAAACTTTTTTATGGATTCTCTAACTCCTCATCCAGTTTTGGGAATTAATGAAATAAACAGTCTCACAAAAATGCAGACAACTAGACATTTAAAAAGAAATGACAAGGGAATTCTAAAAAGAATTCAGGAAACCCCCAAAACCAAGGACAGTCCAACAAGTCAGAATGACTATTTAAGGTACCTTGTCCATTTCTCCTACCCTGGCAGCCCCGTTTCCCTTCCAAAATGTCTGAATTTCCATTTTTTCTTTGGCAACAGATAGTTTCAGACAAATAGGTTCTAAGATTACCCATCGATGTTACAAATGACAATGAGAGTAAGTTCCTTCTTTTCATGGGGTAAATCCATATCGGTAAGATTAGTTTATTTTATTTCACTCCTGTCTTTCATCACACACTGTCCAAGGGAGTGAGAGAACCAGTTCTTCTTTCCCAGTTTGGGAAATATTTATATCCAAGGATGCTATTTATATCCAAGGATGCTTTTAGTGTCAAAGAATGAAAATGCTTGGAGGCCAGTTCTGGACTTTTCCTTGTTTAAACTGTTTGTGATAATGCCCATGTTCAAAATGCTGTCAATTTACAATATTAAACTTGCCTTCTTCATTCAGGTTTGCTGGTAACTCTAGATGTAAAAGATGTAAAAGAGGTTTATGATCACAACCCTATTCATTCAGACTTCAGATGTTTCTTAAGATTTTCTGTATCTGGATGACATTAACAGTTCTCTGCTTTACCCTTTGCACTATCCAGTGCATCAGGAATGTTCACAAAATGTCTACCTCCAGATGTAGCTCATTGCAGACTACAGGGTATCCACATTTTTCCATATTTAGATGACTTGCTTATCTTTGCACAGTCTTTTGAAAAGTCTCAGGAATCTCTCACTTGTGTGAGAGATCTCTTACCCAAGGTACGGTTCCAAGAGAACATTTAAAACTCTTTTTTGACTGCATCACACAGGATTGTGTTCCTGGTGTGTCAGACACCTCAGTTCAAAGAGTTATTCTATGACAGTAAACACAGAGACCTATATCTAGATAAGTTTTCCACTTGAACTTTGGTCTATGGGAGGGAATTCCTTAGGATTTTGGGACTTATGACATCTATGATTCTCATTATACCCTTGGCAAGACGACACCTAGAAAGATACAATGGTAACTGAAGTATTTTTGTCCCCACACCAACATCTTTTCAAATCCCAGTGCTGGGGTTTGTCAGAAGAGAAATCACTTGGTGGAGACAAATATTTCTATACCCTGGTCTCCTTTCCTCCATCCCTTCCTCCCTGTTCCAAAGTCAGTCCACACAGATGCATTGGACTTTGATTGTGGAGCAGTTTCAGAAAGGCTAAAAATGCTAACTGTGTGAGACACCAAGGATGGATGCAAGCACAGAAATATAAAAGAGATGTTTGCTCTGATCAAGGCACTCAACTCACTAAATCAGCTTTGGTACCCAGGACCTCTTCAAGTTGTTACAGAAAATACCTCTGTAATATGGCACATCAGTAAGTAAGGGGGAACCGGGATGTATCAACTTTACAAGCTAGCCATGTTAGCTTGGGGTATAACTTCACAACACAATCTCACCCTACAGGCATCCTACATTCAGACAGAGCAAAACTGTGTTGCAAACAAGCTGAGCAGGACAAGGACAGACCCACATGAACAGAAACTAGATCAGAGAGTCTTCAAGATTAGATCCATCTGTGGGGAGTTCCTCAAATAGTCCTGCCTGCTTCTTGTCTGAACAATCAGCTGTTAAGATTCTGTTTCAAGACTCCATGCAAGAAGGCCATGAAGACACATGCCTTTCTTTTCCTTAGACAGGAATGTTCCTGTATGTTTTTTCCACCTTTTCCACTGATATCCAGGGTACATCTGAAGATCCAGAAGGAATCTTTCCAAGATCATTGTGGTGATCCATCTAACCCTCACAACAGTGATTCGTCCTTCCCACTTGTTTTGGAAATAGTTTTGGAAATAATTAGGACAATTACCACATGCTTCCTCACAGAATGGATCTTCTCATACAAGATTATCAAACTTTAAATATACAAATACTTAAACCCTGTGCCAAAAATATATAGCACTGTTAAACACCTGCAATCTACCCTGTCAGAAAATAACCTTAAAAATAAAATAAAATGTTAAAATACCTTTAAAACAATTACATCGTTATATAAAAACCTCTGCAGCTGAATCTATATGTACCTATAATTTACTAGCTCTATATCTTAATGGTGGCATTATGGAAATAGAGTCATTTAGCCCAGGAGGAAACACAGCAGCAGCTCTGAGCTGCCAACAAAGTTCTTTGTTGTTTAATGTATTCTTCATATCACCCCCTCGGGGGTCCAAACTTATCTGGTCAATAATCGCAAAAGTAAATTTAATACATTTACTGTAATTACTAGAATGTTTAAACAAATACATTTGTTGGCAGCTCAAGGCTGCTGCTATGTTTCCTCCTTTGGTAAATTATTAGCTTATTTAGCTTAATTTGTTGATTGGCACAATTAGTGTCTGATGAGATGGTGTATTTAAGGGATGTTGTATTAGTGTGGTTTTGTATTCTGATGATGTCCCTGGTCTGTTTGGGATGAAAGTGCTCGATACTGTTTTAGAAATATTGTCTTGGACTGCTGTTATTTTATTAAAGTAAATATTTTTTTAACCATTGGGACCCTACATTTTCAGTGCATTTTTATTGTTGGTTATTTGTTTTTTTTTTCACCCACTGCACCGTATATTTTAATACAGCTTCAAGTAACACTATTGGTTGCAGAGAAATGAACATTTGTTTGAACTGTGAGGCAATAATTTCTTTTTTTTAAGACTTAAGAAGCATCCATTAGAAGTTAAGATTACAAACCCAAAAGAGTCCCATTTGAGGAAATGATTTGGAAGTGCAGACTTAGCTGGATTTGAAGAACCTCATATTCCATCATGTATACCTTAACTATCAAGTAAACACTAATATTTATTATAAAAGGATTATCTGAAGTACATCTATAACTCTTTGTCAGACTCTGAAATAATATTGCAGGCCTTCTACACATTTAGAAGTCAACTCTTGACCCAGCTGTTTTGGATTCATCCATAACCTGACACTGTATTGGTGTACATTGACCTGTAACCTAAATCCTCATGCTTATAAAGGTAAGTAGCACACTTTGATCCTCTGTGCTATCCATCCTAAAATGTTATTAATAATGAAGTGCTTACTTACCATTACTTATTGCCAGTATTGTTGCTGTGTAAGTTCCATTGACGACATAAGATGATTCACGATCAGGAAGCTTTGCAAGCTTGATTTCTGAAGTTTTTTCGTCAATGGTGAACCAGTTGTCTGGATCTGTTCCCTTTGCATATCTGAAAACGTTAAAGGATTTAAGAAACATATTTCAGAAAATATTTTTAAATAACTAAATGCATGTGACCATAAGTACATTGGTTTGAATGTCAAGCAAAGCTTGTCATCTATTTATCTTCTAGACTCTTAATTGACATAAACACATAGCTATATTTTTTCTCACCCATAAAATCAGTCAGAGAAATTCTTTATAAAAGGAGAAGTAGCTTATTCTGTAATGTAAACAGACAACATTTTGCCAACCTGTCCCTCTCTTTTTTTTTTTGTTGGTCTTGTTTGGTTTTATTAGCAAATTGCTTGACATGCTGTTAGCTTTAGAAGTTTTATGTCCCAAACACAGTGTCACCTCAAAGCAAGAGGTTTCCTGGATTGATTCTTGGTTGGGATGCCTTCTGAGTGGAGTCTGCATGTCCTGCCTGTGTTCACATGGGTTTCCATCAGGTACTCTGTCTTTTTTCGCATATTCCAAGGCATGCAGTAGGTGGATTGGGCACTCTAAATTGACTAGTCACTCGGCAATGTAAACCTTGGCTGTAGATGATTGTCACTGTTGAAGTTACACCTCAACCCTAAGTGCAAAAATGGGAAAAAAAGGATTGTGGATGGATGACACAGGGTCTTAATACAGTATAGAGGATGACTTGAAGACCAGACACAACCACCTTTGTGAAGCATATACAACAGTGAGCACTGTTACCACTCCCTTAAACACTTTTATATCTTAATTTGCTAGTTTATTTCTTTGTGAGAAGCATTTAAACTTTCTTTACTTGCACAAACACTAGAATTCATAAAGAATCTTATCATGGGTGCCAAGAGCTACGGCCAGAAATGGCTGTTTCTGTGATCAAGGAAACTGTGCTACAGAGACATGTTAGCTGCAATGAGTAAAGACCTCAAAATCAGCTAAATTACACATCTCTGAATTATGTGGTTTGACCACTAGTGCTAATCAAGAATTTCTTGTGGTAATCACCACAGGTGGCCCATGTAGCTTGTTGGTACAGGCACTTGTCTTATCCACCCCCCCCCACATACATGGAAACATTTAAACACACACACACAGATAAACACACACACACACACACACACACACACACACACACACACACACACACACACACACACACACACACACACACAGACTTCTCTACATACCTCTTACCTCTCACATAATTTACAGAACATCTCTGATGTACAACCTTATTGTTTCCCTGCTCTTCATAAGTCATGGATGATTATAGTCAGTCAATATTGCCAGACATTCGAGTTTCATTCTTCTTACTGTTCAGAAAATACATTGTGATGCTAGACCTCTAGCTTCATTAACTTTTTAAGTGACTCAGAGTAATGTTTAAGGTTTCCCCTCTAGTGTCATCAAGTGTTTGTTCTGGGTTGCCTGACAGTTTTCAGCATGGCCATTTTGAGATATGTCAGCCCCTTACAAGGACACACTCCATTCTTCTCAATAATGCCTGACTTTATAGAATGCTCCTGTTGTACCTGTCCTGCCCATTGCAAGCTACAGACCATTTCAGTTGGCCAGTAATGTCAGGCAATAGAAACTTACAGACTTTGTTGTTTAGAAAATAAACTGAACAAAAAAAAAGAAAATGTGTTAACTTAAAACTCATAGTGCTTTAATTAGATGATGGTTCAATGTTTTGATTACTAGTTTAACTAGATATCCAAATCCATTTTCAGAGAAAGCACAATTGCTGGATGAAGCATATTTTCTAAAACAAAACTGGCTACTAGAGCATGTTTCTGGTCTCATTATGTATGTGTTTGCTGTAATGGAATTTTTAGATGTGCAACAGTTTGAAAATTTAGCAGCACCGTTGCCACTCCTCTTTTCACTTTTTCGTTGATACTGATTTGTCACATATGCCATCATTTGTAAACTTTGGCACATATAACAGTGATAAAAAAAGTATGAATTTGTAATGAAAGAGATGCAAATTCATATTCAGAAGAGTGAAATCCTTGGACAGCACTTTGGTTAATACAAAAGCACTGCTTTTAAAGACAGGACTCAAACCAGTTGATGGGCAAAGGAATACCATTGTTAGATAGGTCAGGTAGAAACTGATTGCTTATTTTGCAAGTATGGTATAAAAAAAGTTTTCATCAGTATCATGGTTTTTAATATGTCACCTAATCACATGCAAAAGGAAATGGGTCAGATATTCAGCTGCATGTTTCTGTGCAGCTTTTTATGAGGGAAGACATTTAGGATGTTAAAAAACAGTGTCAGAACATTTGAGTATCATTATGACAAGGCTAGATGATGTCATTCTTATTATTTGCATTGTTTTTACTGCAGAATCAGTTTGCATGGCGCTTTGTCCATTTCTTTGATTAGATTTTTATGGCTACAATAAAATAGAGAGGATTTTTATTCACTAGATATGACAGGCCTCTGGTGTTGAATTTTTGGATGTAATTTCCACAGTTCATTCTGGCATATTGGCGTGGCAATGCATGTACCTTCCTGTTTACTGACCCCACTGGAAACCCCATCAAGATAGGCAAGTTCCATCCCAAAAGTGACTTGCAGCGTGATTCTTAGCTAGTGCTTTACCCATTGAATTATGTACTGATTGCTATTTAATGCTTCTAATTTGTTATGTATTGTCTTATGGAGAATAGTGTTGCATATCTAAGCAAGATCATCAGTATGCACTGTCAGACCCTCATTTAGTGTTCCACAAGATTCCAAGGGCAAGATCATCCTTTAGCAAATTTATTATGTCCCATACCTAACAGTAACAAGTTCCCTGTGTTATTTTAGGAAAGCCCCACTATGACTCAGTTAATGATTTTACATAGGATACTGGTCAGATCAAGCCTTGCTCTAAATATTCAGAACTCATAAAAGTGCATAATTATTTTCCACATCAAGCAGTGATTTGAAAAATAAATCAAGTGCTTGCCTTTCTCCATACTATTCACATCTGACCAGTTCATGGATTTCTACAGAAAAAAATAATCCCATTTATCTTTTCTGTTTGTATTAAGAATGTCATTTTTTTATTTCTTTGGAGCACACTGACTTTACCAACAATGCCCTTAAACTTGAGATTCATTGTTGTCCCTCTGTCATACCAAGCCTTGCTGTAAACTGGCATAACTCTTAAAAGTGCATAACTGTTTTCCGGATTAGTCTCTGCTTTGATTTTTCCTAGCGTGACTGCTCAGTTCTATGTTGCAGGTGATCATGTGACATAGCTGTAGGAAAAAAAAATCGGACAACTATTTAGCCAACTTAATGGTGTCTCGTATACTGGGAATGATATTGCCCATGTGATAAATGTGTCCCATCCCTTTTATCCCTCCTTTACTGTCCCAGGCTTCTGTCTTCTTCTTGTCAAATGGTAAAACATTTCAAAACTTTAATTCTAAAGTTCATTTGACATTTCTAGGCTCATTCAAATAACCTGTTGTAGTCACTGTCTAGTACCACTGCCTATCCATGTGTGTTCACACACATGCTTTACCTATAGGTTCATAGATAAGTACTAGGCTAGCTGCCCTTTTGAGCCATTTAAAGCCTTGCCAATTTCCATTTTTGTGCTTGAAATAACCAGTGCCATTTGGTTATAGATTGTCCATACCCATCCCATGGTCAATAATTATACCTTACCCTTGACGAGAATAACTGAGACCGTACCATAGATAATTTGAGGGACCAGTGCATGGGATAAAGCATTTAGGAGCTGCCTCTGTCCATTAGCACTGCAGGGAGCACTCCTGTGGTAAATTTTCTGTTTCTCATACACAGATGCAAGTTGCACTTGAACATGGAGAGGGATGAACTTTGTTTTATGTGGATGGGGTGACTGCCGCACAGCAACAATATCCTCTGCAAGATACACCTGTCCTTCCAAACCATTGTTGTGATGTTGCAGAAGAGGTTCAGATCCCTAGGCCACAGGACAAGTATTTCTGATGCCATTTGACTTGCTGATGTGCAGTATATCCATCAGTAATGGGTCACTTTTATGACAGACACAGGTCAATCTTAGGATACCGTGTATAGTAACAGGGCTCTGATCCAATCCATGTAGGATATAGTGTTTAGGCCCTATATTCCTTTAGTAAGGTATCTCTGTGTGTGCTCCAGCTTTTGCATGGGCCTGGACAGATGCCAAACAGGGCATTATATTCAATGACTGGCCTAATGAGGGCAAAGTAAAAGGGGGGGGCAATGACATACTAGATCAAGACACAATCACTTTGTTTATAAGCTGTGCAATACAGAAGGGCTTTCTTAGAACAATAGACTCATGCTGGTCAAAAGATAGGGCAATGTACATACAGGGTCTCAAATTCCAAACAGCTGGGTCAACTTTTAGGACCATATTGTTAATGTCATAGCTCCCTGGGATGGATTTTTTCCCAAATGATACAATAATGCATTTTTTGGCATTAGCTTCAGTCCATGATTTTAGCACCATTTATTTATTTGAAACATGTCTTCCTGCAGGATGGTTAAGTCATTTCATGAACTTGTTATGTTCATATGGGCTTCTCTACATTGTTACTCAACTGCAAGGTTCACTATGACAACATGAAATAGCATCAGTGCTAGCCTCTATATTTGTGGTACTGCATTCATTTCTGCTTTTGAATTTGGCTGCTTCCTCTAACAGTACTTTTTTTTCCTGTTCATTTACCATTACCAAACTAATGTCCATGTCTTGATTTCCCAATATGGTTTCCTAGCCAGTTGACCATGAAGCACTTACTTAAAGGTCTTGCTGAAAGAAAGAACAATGTCCAGTAATTTATTTCATGTTAACTTCTGCAGAGACCTAGTAATGATATTGGGCCTTTTATTTTTTCAGGTACAATCGTCCTAATCGGAACCATGATAATTTGAGACCCACAGTTCAATCACCACCAGAAGGTAAAAAATACTGTTTTATGTATTTGTTTCTTTTTTATTATTTTTTTGTATCTCATTAAGTCCACTGGGCACAAGTGACTCTTTTTAGGCCTGCAATCACTTTCTGAGTAATTGACTTGGTCAGCGTCATATGTTTGAAAATGGAGGCAGAAGTAATCAAACTCAAGACTACCAGATGAAGTTGATGAGCAGCAAAAAACCTGTTTTGGTGAACAACGAGCCACTGTCTTCAGCTTTTTTCTCAAAATACATAGTAGGCAGACTGTAGTTACTTAGGTCTTTCCTGAAGTCATTTCTGCATACCAGAATCATATGCAATGTGTTTCATTCCTCAGAGAAAATTATTCAACATCAGGCTTACAAAAGAAGATATACTTTACTGTAAATAATTTTTCTACCAGCTTCTTTATGATCCTAATATATATATATATCTCTAAAGCTTTTGACATGGTCCCACACAAACAACTCATCTCTCTTCTCAATAACCTATCCTTCTCTCAACCAGTCATTAACTGGGTTCAGAGTTACCTATCTGACCGCCAACAAGTATTTGTTTGGCAGGACAACCTATCCCCCCAACTACCAGTCTCCATAGGAGTTCCCCAAGGGTCCATCCTGGGACCCCTACTCTTCTCTATTTTCACCAATAATCTAGCCTCAGCCACAACACATGGCACACTCATACAATACGCAGATGACTCAGCCATCATCTGCACAGCCCACTCCCTACTAGAACTGCAAAAAGTCACACAGGAAGCATTTTCTTCTATTGAAACTTGGTTATCTGATGCCCAACTAATACTCAACCCAAACAAAACAAAATTACTAATCTTCCAACCAACCAAACTTACCCTAAACAGGTCTCACTTTAACATCACAGCAAAAGACAACACCACCATCCATCCTACAGAACACACCAAATTACTAGTTGTAGAAATAGACAATAAACTGAACTTTGACATTCACATTTCCATGACCATTAAAAAAAGTGCACAAAAACTAGGAGCATTATATAGAAATCAGCAACTACTTACCAAAGCAGGTAAAATTTCAGTAGCAAATTCTCATCTTATCTCTATCCTACTCTATGCCTCTCCAATATTTACTAACCTTAGACAATACGATCTAAATAAGTTCGAAACCTGCTACAGCAAAATCACCAAATTCACCACAGGGGCTTCCTACCGTACTCCCCACTGTCTCTCACTAGCAGAACTGGGCTGGCTAGAGCTCCCCCACCTCCTTCAGTGGTACCAACTCACACTCACCCACAAACTAATAAACCAACCACTAAAAGTCCCATCCCTCCAGAATCTACTCCAACCCTACATAACCAAGAGACCACTAAGATCCAGCCACAAAAACCTCCTACAGGTCAAAAGAGCCATTAACTCTGCTGGAGAAGCATTATTCTCCTGCACTATAGCCAAACTCTGGAACTCCCTCCCATCCTCAATTACCTCTGTAACTTCTTGCACCCACTTTAAATTCTTACTAAAATCACACTTCAAAACTTGCCAGATATGCCCTTGCAACCCCCCACTCTAATACCATTCACTCCCCCCACCCACTACCTCTCTTGGCCCCCTATCAACAACCTACTCTTAGCAAGCTTGGCTACTCATGTTCCCAGCTACCTACCACATAATACTAACTTCTTGTAGCAACAACTGTTAATGGCTGTTATGTACCTCAAAAACAGTTTGTATCAATTGTTCTCTGATGAATCTCAACTACATTTTAACCATGTTTAGTATATGTCACCATATTTTAAAATTGCACTATGCTCTACAGCTGTTTTACATCTGCTTTCTTCTTGTCTTGCATCCTTAACTGGACTAATGTCTATATTTAAAATGCTATTTTTTTAACTGTATAATGCAAATAATACTTAATGTGGAGCTTTTCTCCCCGGGCCTCCACTGAAAACAGACCTGTGTCCAGTCGGACTCTCCCGGTCCACAAATGTAAATAAATAAATAAATAATAAATAAATAAATAAATAAATCTCCTTCAGGCCACATATCTTGTCCTGGTTTAGTGTCATTAAACCTTTTATGAACGTCTCCTTCAAAAAAAGTATTTTCTTCTGCCTTTTCCCATAGTGACCAACTTACCTCATTGTTTACCATCTCTTGTGTCTTCTGTGGAAACAATAAAAAACATTATTTTTGTAATGTCTCTGCCACATCCTTGGCAGTCTAAATCACCAGCTACTCTACTTATAAAGGATAGGTTCATGTATGTGTATATGGGGTGGGGGGTGAGGCAGATAATTTCCATGATTTTTGTTTTTATTCATACATCTGATAAATACTTTACCAGATTTTTTGGTTCCACTTGCTAGTCCATTTATTCTGCTAGTTTTAGCCATTCACCTTCTGTGTACTCCATGATTATTTTTATTATTTTGTCCACACTTCCATGGCTCCTTCTTTTGTAAACCATAATGACTTCTATTATTCCTGCTTATTTTTTGTTAACACCATTAGTAAATAGCTCCAAAAATCCTTTTGTGTCACTGTTCAAATCAACCCTGGCCATATGTCAATCTTTTCTTCTAACAAACCTGTTTCTTCCACTCTATTTCATGTCTTTCCAATCTATTTCTTTGAAATCCAAAATTCTGCTTCATGAACTGAAGCTATACTATTACATAACCGAGAGGCGATTCCACCATCATCTTGCATATATCCGTACTGGAAAATGGGGAGAAAGCTCAAATTGCTAAAATCCCCCCAAAGCCCCCATCAATACCATTCTCATACACCTCTTAATCATCTCTTCCAGGGGTCTGTTTAGCATGAATTTTAGACTTGACTGTCTGGCATAAGATATATGTTGATCAGCATACATCTGGCATGCTGAACTCTCTTTTAAGTATTACAGCCTTTTTTCTTCACTTGAAGTAAGTTGAAGACACTTATTCACCAACCTGATCCTTGTTCCTTTCTTTAAGTAACTGCACATGGGCAGTAGACTTGTTAGCAGTGTTTGCATTTGTTTCCATCTGACTAAAGTACATTCCTAGATTTCTGCTCTCCATTAGTACATTTTTACACTGTCACACTCTATATTGTCTTGTACACAAAGTGATCACTGCATCTTTCCAGTTAATGCATTTCTTCGTATACTGTCTGCTCAGTGATCACTGGGCCTAAGCTTCCCAAACTGCTTCTTACACTTCTGCAAAGACATCAAGGCTCAGTTATTCTTACAGCAGGGTATGAAGGAAATAATCTTGTTCATTAAAATATTAACTTTGAGTATTACACGTTGTTCCCCCAGCCCCTAGGTCCTTCTTAACCTTAAGTATTGCACATTCTACCCCCAGCCTCAAAGGCCTTCTTAACCTTGAGTATTGTACATTATACTCCAGCCCCTAGGTCCTTCTTAACATTGAATATTACACATTGTACACCCAGTGCCTAGGTCCTTCTTAACCTTGAGTATTACACGTAGAATCCCCAGCCCCTAGGTCCTTCTTATGCCCTGGCCTCCTACATTTCCAGCAGATGGTGTTACAGAAATCCTCCTATCTTAGCAACTCCTTCAGTGTACCTATGTTAATATAACCTTGAAAGAGACACAATTCAACAGTTTGTCTTTCTGCATCCTATTCTTGTCAACATGTTAGTAAAATCTGCCTATGTCCTTTCAATCAGCCACCATCCGTAGAACCTCATATTCAATCCCCAGACCTAGAGCTCATAATGTTTAATTTTACTGTTTTGTATCTTGCTTGTACATGGGAGCAGTGAGGGCAAAAGGGAGGATATTATCTTCACTCGTCTCTCAGACTTCTGTCTCTGCTTGCAGTACAATACGTCAGAGAACAATGTAAGATCCAGACAGATGGGATGCTGAAACAAGGGACATTCTGACTTATTTTGACCAGTTTCTTCATTTTAATGTAATATGGAGGTGGGTTATGTTGTTTCCCCTTCTATATGCTTTTTCTAAGCCTACCAACTTGATAGCCATTGCACTTGACCTGTTGTAGTCTCTCACTCCACCCCCATCCCACCCTCATGGAGAAGAGTTGCATAATTGGAAAATGGAGCCATTAAACTACAGGAAGCAAGTCTCTTTCCCTGTCAGCTGTCACTCTTCCTTTTAAATGTGACATTCAGTGTTATCACTGTGGGACCATTTTACCAATTCCACATGCGTGCCACATATTCACTTTTGTCACTTTACCCTCTCAACAGAACCTACCAGCAGGACATACAGAACCTCCTTCCATCCTATGAAGAGATGAGACCAGAACCCCATATGCTCAGTCTCTCCCATACAGCTTGTCCTGGAGGCAGTTAATGTTTATCTGACAAAGCACAGTGGTTATAGCTCATACCCATTCACATGGGTTAAATTCTTTGTCAGTAAAAGCAGAAGCTGTCCTATCTTTATTCGACTGTTAGATTCCCAAATGTTAAGCTTTGTAAATATAATCTGCAGTGCTTGGACATTTTATATATTTTAGCTATAAAAACTTTTTTTGTATACCAGATAAAGCAGAGATCATTGTGCCACTCAAATTGTCTCTGTCATTACAGAATAATGACAAAAAAAGAGTTCTCAGACAACAACTGTCAGATTAAGAGGCATGAAAAATGGTAACTACATAATTAAATACTGAGTTGCCGAGGAGTTCAACTATACTGCTGTTGATCTACATTTAGTTATTGGTCCACATTCTGAAAGACAAAAAAAAAAAAAAAGCTGGAAGCTGTTTAGTCTAGTAGGAAGGCAAGTGACAGAGAAACAGACATTTGGTAAACTCAACATATATAGAACTAAATATGTGAAAATGTGAACCATAACCATCCAGAGAAAAATAATGGTATTAAAAAGAATGAAACAGGAGATTTCAGTTTTACTTCTCTGTTTTCCCAAGTTGCTTTGGCAATACAGTCACACTACCTTTTCTTGTATAAAATGCTTAAACCAGAAGCTGACTGCATTACCAGAACTATTCCATTCCTTACAAACATTTGCTATTTGTTTTCTAATAATTTGTGCATTTAATAATCTTTTCTCTTACGTGACTTTTTCAGAAGGTTTTCCAGTGTCGCCATCTATAGCTGGGTATTTTCCAATTGGCATGCCTATATACACTTTTTTACTTCCAGTACCAAATCCACCTCCAGATCCAAAGCCAAGTCCAGTACCACCAGCACTTCCTTCTGCACCTCCTCCTCCTGCACCTCCTCCTCCTGCTCCTCCTGCTGCTCCTCCTGCTCCTCCTCCTGCTCCTCCTCCTGCTGCTTCTCCTCCAGCCTCACTAATTGAGAATGTTTTTATCCCTGGTTTGAATGAAGCTCCATCAACTTTATTGTTTACATTAATTTTTACAGGAATTGGAATTGCCTGGAATTTTGAAGCGACAGAGGAATGAAATGCTGCCTTATTGGTTACAACAACACCAAGATTAAGTGATTGTAAAGTCTCATAGTCGAGTTCCTAGAAGAAGCAAGAAAACAAAAGTGGTTACTGCAATTAGAATACAAAGTAAAATAATTTATTTATCAGTTATGTATATCTGTTAACCAGAAAGGTGCAGATGAAATTTATCATTTCAATAAAGTCTTGTAAAGAATGATTTCCAGTCATCAGACAACAGAGAAAAATAGCAATATTCAATACAATATAAACAGCTTTAACACGTTGTAAGGTTCAACAACATGTTTTTCATATTATCACTGCTGTAGTAGGCTTAACTATATGGGATATAGCCTATATTGCTAAGGCTACTGCAGCAGTGATCATTAGAAAATCTACTGTTATGATAAGTGCAAATTACACAACTGTACTTTAACAAACTTTAAAAGGCTGTAACATTAACAATTAGAAGATTCTTATCTGTTCAACCTTGTAAAAGTTAAAAATCAGAAACAGCAAAAGGACAAAACAGCAACAACTAAAAAATGTGTCAAAATGTCTCAGCCTTTTATTATGCTGAAGCTCAGAAAATTAATATATGATGGATTTTTAGATAGTGGGACTAGGTAATCCGAAGAAGATCTGTAGAACTGAAAGTTGCTAAAACTGTGTGTCATCAAGTGACACCACCATCAATACAGGTCCTCTTCTTCTGTAAGACTTCTTTAATGATGTACATTTCAGGGTGTGATCTAGTTTATTCCACAGTTTGCCTACAGCTGTGGCGAATATAATGGCACCAAATACATATCTTGATTTGCGGAAGCTCACAAGCTGCCAGACTAAGTGCTTCTGATTAAGTAAGATGATGAGAATGATCAGCGATGAGCTTTATTACAACTGTAAGCAAACCTGCAAATTTAAAGGCGTGATGAGTACAAAACAGATGGATGATAACCCCCATTTTTTTTTTCTAAAAGGAACAGACTGACCTTGTACGCATTCCATTTTTACACTGATTTTGCTAGTAACATTTTAGGTGGTCACCCCGATTATAAGTAACTATCAAGGACAATACCAGAGGGTTGATGGAGGAAACTTTGGTGAGTGTGGAGTCAGAAAAAGTGCTGATCAACATGGGGTTGTTAAGATCTATGGAGAAAAAAAAAGAACTGGCACAATGATTGGTTCTGGGATTAGCGATGGACATTTTGAAATAAAATAATACTCTGTTTTTTCTTTTTTTTTTTTCTTTTCTTTTCTCTCTGCATTTAAATGTCAGTCCATGTTTCTCAACCAATATTGCAAGGGGTAGAATCAATTTGATAGTTTAGACTTTACAAGTTCTAGAGCAAAGTCAGCTAGAGAAACTATGACATTGTCTGTGTGCTGGATTAATTTCCATCCTCCACAACCACTGTCAGATGCAATTACATAAATTGTAAATAATAGCAAACCTAGTACGGAACCATGTAGAACACATACGTTTTAATGGGAGGAGGGAAGAAAGTGGGCTATTTCATCTAATACCCTGAATTTATTCTGACAAGTGGCCATGGATCCATATTTTTACACTAAGCATGCAAACTAACTTTTTAAACATCTTTATTACATGAATTTTCTTTTAAAAAATGACACAGGTACTTATACACTAATAGCAGAAAAAACATATTATTTCCTTTATAACTGCATGAAGCCTAGACCATTTCTTTTTAATAATTTTAATTCATTCTGACATTACAAAAATTGCTCAAATCCTACCTTCCTATAAATGTTAACCCTCCTCCTGAACACTATTCTGCTTGTATTTTTCCCACAAATTCTTTTTTTTGTTTGTAATTGGCTTCTTCTCTTTTCTAATGGTCTAACTTCCAGTTCTTTTTATCTCATCTTCACAATAGTTAGTACTTCAGTTACATTTGGTTAAGATTTTATTTTTTCTTTTCTAGTAATTGTCTGTTTCAGCCAACAGAAATTAACTTAGCAAGGCCATATTAGGCCTGCGCAGTTTAGATCCTATACGTCATCTCAAAAGAATCATTGCCTTAGTTACATCCATTTGCTCCCCCAATATTTTTGACAAAGGATTGCATATGATTTTTTAAATTCTGCCAGTAAATCACAGTCCCAATTACCTCTTTCTGGATCTATATTATAACCGTGAAAGCCCGTTTCAGTGAATATGTAAACGTTGACACATATTGCGTGAACTGCAAATACACCAAACATCCTAAACAGTGAAATTCAAAATCTCGAACGGCATAGTTGGCCAACCCCACAGCTTGCTACATACTCCCCACCCAAACAAAATAAATAAACCACATACATACACTAACCGAAACCCTACTTCTAACCCTACACTAAACCTTACATACATTACTGTCTATGCACTTACCTTAACCTGCACCCTAACCCTAAGGTCTGTAACTATTGCACACTTACCTTACGAATATATACCACAGAAGGGCCAACTATGCCAATTTGAGATTTTGAATTTCGTGGTTTAGGGCATTCGGTGTATTCGCAGTTCGCACAATATATATTGACTTTTACGTATGCGCTGAAATGGGCTTTCGCGGTTATAATATAGACCCCCCCCTCTTTCTTTTCCATCATGTATCCAGCATTTGCTGTCTACCATGAGGAAAAATTCTCTGAAGTCAGCACAGGGTATAAAATAACCATGCAAACACTTCCAAGCAAAAATCCTAAACCTTATGGACTTTGTTGCATACCTGGTAGCTGTACAGATATCCTCCCATTGTTCCTTGTTAACCACATTTCCTTTCTCTATTCCCATTTTTTCTAACTTCTGATTGAGTCTTATAGTTACAATGCAAATATTTTATATGCCTACTAATTATCCCTTATTAATAACAACTTCTGCTCTTGACTCACTACTGAAACTGGTCTTTCATTTAGCAATCCCTTCTTCCTTTTGCTTTGCCCATATTCTGTTAACAATTCCTGGTAGTGAAGATAGAGTCCAACATGAAGTCTAAACTTCTGTTTATCCTCATCCCATTATATTACCCTCTTCTCTCTAGTTATTTGCTCCCAAATCCTTAGTTTCTTTGCTAATTTTCTCTAGTAAATTCCAGACCCTGTTGCCAATATTTTATGTCCCTTCTTGCAGCCATCCCTATTGGTAAAATCTCCTTTATTCATTCCAGTGTTGGTTTTGTTCCTAGAATACTTTTTATCATACTGGTTATGGTTGTTGTTATTCTACTTAAGTACTTATGTCCAAAATTCTACTCACATCTCTGTTTTCATCATCATCCCCTTCGCCTATGACTTATCTTCTGCTTGTGTCATTGTATAGCTGTAAAAAATCCCATCAGATCAGCCTTGTTTTATAGGGAGAATCAGCTTATCCCCCTGAACCTTTGCCCACCCCCCCAAGCAAATTCCTTCAACTCTTTATTAATCATGGCCCACAGTTTCTCCTCTGACTGATAAAATATTCCTGACCCAGAGATAAAACTAAAGGGATTAAAACCTTTTTCACTGATTTTATCTATCTATATTCATAATCAAGAGCTCAAAGTTTCTCAATTTTTGTATTATCTTTTTAGTCTCTTACCACATATCCTTAGCTGCCATATTAGAATCATTTTTAATCCATACTCCTAAATACTTCATCAATCACATTCCTATAAATATGCATTTTGCTGAACCAGTTTATGCGTGAGTACATAGTTTGCTGCTATAGCCTTTGCTGTGTCTTCATTTATTTCTTATACTGAAAAGACTTGAAGCTGTATCAAAATTTTATACAACATGGTGATATCCTTTTCTGGATTTATTTTCTGCAAGATAATACAATCTATGAATAAAGCTAACTTTTCTTCATTACCATACTAGTTATATCCTTGACATTGTGAGTCCCTTATTTTACTTGCCAATGACTCTAAATATAAAACAAATGAATGGGGAGAGAGGAAATTGTCTTGTTCCTTTTTTCAAACACAGATTCATGTAGAGCACTCCTTTGACACAAAACAATGCTTTGAGGAGTTCTAAAAGCATTTGATGACAAATTGCATCAAAGCACTTGGAAAGGTAAAGAAATATTCTGCTGACTAGTTAATAAATCTCACTGGCTAAAATCATCCAAGTCCAAGAGAACATTGTGTGAGCCATGTTTGGACCTAAAGCATGATGGGTATTTGGGATTACATGATGGTTAATAAAGTAATCAAGAAGTTGCTTGAGTATGCATTTGCCATAATTTAGATAGTGGGGAAAAAGGTTCCAGAAGTATTTTCTTCCAGAGTATTAAGAGTCAGCTGTTGAAATGGTTCTGCTGGTAATAGCATTAACAACCATGAGGAATTTAGGTGGATGGCATGCAGAGATGAAGAAGTTAAAGGCTGGGTGTGAAGCAGTAAGTCCATGATTAAGAATAATGAAGGCAAACTGAAGATAATTTGACTGCATGTAGCTTGCATTTATATATAACAAGTAACCAAAGGGTTGACTTGAGCAGCAAGTGTATGAACCTGATGCAGAGGTTTGACATCACTGTAATTTTTTTTCTTCATGGCTATTTTCACACGGGACTGACTGTTGTACACAGATAGTACCTAGCTTAGGATGGGGAGGTTGGTGAGGGAGAAAAATGCATTTAGTTTAAACCATGCAAGCTTCTACACAAATGCATTGATGACATAGTGGATCATTGCTGCATCATGCTGAAGACAAGCCTATTAAAAGGAAAAACAGAGTAGTAGGAAAAGTTAACAAAAGTGTAAGTACAGAACTACAGGATGAAGATATTTAAACCACTTAAAAAATGGAAGATGCCTGCTTTAGAAAGAGATCACAAAATACATTTTAATCTCACAATAACCATTACATGGAAGCAGTGCAACACTTAGAAAAGCTGCAAAAATCAAGGAAAAGTTAGATTTTGTATACAAAAATCATGAGGTAAAACAGACAAACACATACCTTTTTTAAACTGACAGTATGACACATAAACAAGTATGAAATATCATGAAAATGTCCTTATTCTTCAGGATAAAGCAGTGACCACAAGAGTTTGTTTCATATGGCTGAAAATGTTTATCAGACTGCAAATTCTTCATCCAGGCTTTACTGTAAATGTATGACAATGCATGCGGTTTGCTTGTTTAAAAAGTACATTTTCTTGCCCCCAGCAAATCAAGAGACAAAAAGAAAGGCCAAAAGCATCTTGACAAAAACAATAACCCACCCAGCACGCAATCCTATGGCCAAAAGATATCAACGCTATCAACAGCCCAAACCAACCCATCAGAACTATAGTAAAAACAAGGGAGGAAAACGCTACCACCTCAGTCTGCACAGCAATGTGATGCCGAATGTCCTAAAAAGACAATAAGAACAACAAAAACCAGCAAAACTACCAACCACCCTTGCACTAACTATATACACAATATATGCAATATCCACAACATCGTGAGGGATGGCAAAACAAAAACCAATTAGGATTCCCGGGAAGGTGCAGAGGATTGCAGGGAGGTGCAAAACCATCCAGCATGTTGAGGTGATTTGCAGGGGTGGTAGGTACAGTTAGTTTTAGACACAAACTGAGTCCCCAAAAGCCAAACGTAAGAATCCCAAAGCCCCATTAAAAAGCTGTAGAAGTGGTATGTAGCCCAGAGTGCAATGAGCCCCTGTAGCTGCAGTGCAAACCTTATCTTGATGGGAATAAAAGAAAGCAAAACAAACCCAATCTAGTGGAAATACTGAAAATTTGTTAGTTTTCCACCCCATGATTGCCCACAAATGAAAAAGATAAAAACTGAGACATAGAGACCCTTTAGTTTGAATCAAATAATATTGATGACTGCCTGTGTAAATGATGAAATAAAAGAAAAGCAAATAAAACATTTTTGATCCACTTAGAAAAAGTTAATTTTGGAAGCATTTTAAATAAACCACACCCAAAGCAAAACCTTTTTTCCTTTGCTGAGACTGAACCTTTAAATACGATTCCCAAATATAAAGATTGCAAAAGTGTAAGAAAGGCTCAGCAAATCTTTTCCCTTTATTTTGGGAAACCCTTCTCGTAGGCTGTCCTTATGAAGAAAAAGAGCCACTCATTGGCCAAAATAGTAACTGCAGAAGGAAGGAAGGACAAAGACGCAATAGTAACAAAAGCACACAAAAAATTGAGAAAGGCTCAAACCGGGCAGCTCAACAGGGTCCAATAGAGGCAGAGGTAATACAACAAAAACACAAAATCCATGTCAAGCAGGAGTAGGAGCTCGGGTAGTCAGCAGAAATTGCTGCAACATGAACCTTAATACAAGAGAAGGACAAAAAAGGTATCAGTAACTCAGTAAGATAAGTCTTATATTCTTTGCCCCTAAATAGAAATTAGAAAAACAAAGGATGAGAGTACAATTAAGTAATTGAAAATTAGTGAGCAATTGCATGAACCTGAAAAAAATAGAAAGCTTGCTCCAAAATAAAATAGTTACTTCAACTCTCTATGAACCTCCAGGCTTTAAACCTTAAAAACTAGGCTTTCAGGCTGTTAGATGTAGAATGAAAATGATCTCTTCCATTTATTCATGTGACTCCTTTCCTGGTGTGTACTGAAAAGACAAAAAGGCCAAAATAACATTCAAAATTCTCAGTAAGGAATCTCCAGGCTTAAAGACCAATAGGCTGCTATTAAGGATGTAATTGGCTGAGCTGTGACTGTTCTCCTGAGACAGCAGGTGGGATCACAGGTGGTGGAAAGGCAAAGGCCATGGAAACCCCGCTTCAATGGGAAAGAGTGTCGGACTTCAAGTGCTGTTGGGGGGAAACTTATTGTTGGAAACTTTGCTTGCTGACTCTGGAGTCTGGAAGAATGAAGAGGGCAGTCACTGGAGTTCCCCATAACAACATTGCAACTTGCAAATAACAGAGCAATCCAATTTCCACCTGTGGGGAAGCATTTTTGTCTATGTCTTTGGATCCACTAACACAGCTAGAAGTTTGCCCGACCTGAAGTCAGCTCGAAGATTCAGCTGTAAACTGAGAGCAGCTCACCACATCCAATTTCTTGTCTGCATAGAGGATACTGTGGGCTCCCCCTTGCTTGTTGATGTACCACATGACAGTTGCAAAGTCCCAATGTCCCTCAGCCACAAACTGAAGCGAAAGAACCTTGATTTGCTTGAGAGCTAACTCGGAGGAATGTGTTGTCCTCTGCATAGAGGATACCTGATATGGAAGTTTCTTGTTGCCAAGTTAAACATGTGGACCCTCCCCAAGCTTAAGGCTCCCACATGCCCTGTTGTGAGTATCTCCTGAAAAAGCCTGCAATTGGATGTTGTATGAACCTGACCAGGCCACTTGGTCTGTTGACATCACTCTCCATTTAGATGATGTATAGACTTTCTTCTGGTAGAAGCTCCCTTTTCTTTGGAGTGGTCCTTCCATACACGACATATCTCCCATTGTGCAAACCTCGTTATTCTTTTGGAGTCCCTTGTTTTGGGCGCATTCAGCACCCAACCACAAAAAGTCCATGAAATCAAAGGCTTGAAGTCCATTTGCTTGCAGTCATTCTAAGTATGGAGAGGTCCAACCATTTTATAGAGAAAGGGTAGCCTTTGAAGATGCTGTAGCCTCTGGGGTCAAGGGATGCTGGTGGTACAAGAGAACTGAGACCCAACTGATTGAAGTCTTTGTTTCTGATCAGCTGTTTGTATGCTCACTCCCCATGAAGTCAGATGTCCTGGCACAGTCTTGTAATGGGTCAAATGATTGCTTTCGGATGTTGCATTCATCTCAATCACCCAATGTCATCATGTCCTGGCTATCACATCTAGATCAAAGAATCTTAGTGTACAGAATACCCAGAATCTCTTGGAACTTTGATAGATCCTCGTAAATAGGCAAAAAAGAGATGAAATTCTGGGCCAGATGAAAGCAATCTTCCAGCAAGCTAGAGATGTATGTAGAAAGCCTGAAGAAAAGCATCATTGGAAAAAAGCCAATTCGTGAGCACTGATAGCACAGGCATCTCTTCCTGTACTGAGCCTGAAGACTTGATAATGTAAACATCCAGTGAAGGTTCGATGGAGATCCCGCAACAAATTCCAAGGAACATGTCAAGCAGTTGTCCCCGTGTCTTGGTTCATTCCAGATATGTGGGATAAACCAGCAGAGCAGGATGGTAAATCCAAAATCCATCTTGATTGGTAGCAGAGAATTTGTACTTGGAGCCTCTGGAGAATAAACCCCAAGGTCACTTCTGTAGAGGAAGAAGAGTAAAGTATTTGAAAAAGAAGAGAGGGCCCTGTCAAGGCCCCTATTTGATGCCCAATTGGGAGTTTCAAGGAATGTCAATTTCCCTTAAGGTCTGAAAGGTACTGATCAAAAACTTGTAACCCCATCTTAGAAGGATCTGGCAGCTGAAAAAGAAAGGTCATTTCCCCTGTCTTGAAGATCCAGGGGGCCCCAGGCTCACCTGGCGAGACTGTGCAGGTGAACTCCCCGTAGGGAGAATCACCTGCTGCTGCCCCCAAGGACTGGCCTACAGATCTATCGCCTAGAGTGAGACTGAACTCCTCCTGCTATCCACCCTCAGCCCCCACGTTCCTACTCTCTAGAGACGCCTAGATCTAAAAATTGCACCACCCTTAGCCACCTTGGAGCCGGCCTTCTCCCTAAAGCTGAACTGACATCACAAATGTTCTGAAAAACAAAACATACCTAACACTGTGTGGGGAGCATTCAAAGTTCTTGAGGTCAACAAAACAAAACACCCTCAGAATCAGACTGGAAGAAAATCAACTGAACCAGTGGCAGTCACCCAGAGCGAGGCCTGTAAGATCTGAACGCCATCACAAGACTTGGACCAGGCCTGCCCCTGTCCCGGGCTCGGTCAAAGCCACTGTACCCAATTGTTAACAATGCCTGCTCAGAAACATAGACATGCACCTTTATTGTACCACAAAGCCCGCCAGCCTTCTTAATCTACCTTAGATTTCAATTGAGAAAGAAGATAGTTTTAGTATATGAAATATGTGAAACTGGCAATTCAATTCCTCTTGGCAAGTAAGGGCTTCTTCTAGAAGTATTTAAGCTCAGGGCCTCTTTTTCCTGGCCTCTTTATCTTTTTTTGTCCAGAGACACATTTTTATGAAGATACACCCTGAGCTCCTATCAGTCCACAGCTCCTAGGACCCTTAATAGGAGATATTTACAGAGCCTCAGGCACCCAGGTCCACCTATCCGGGTTTAACAGACCTCTGAGACAACATCCAGAACAGGTGATCAAGCCCCTGCTGCAGCCTCCTCAAACACATGCCAACAGTGGCAAGAACAGGCCAGGCCTATGCTGGGTAAAAGCAAGTAAGTTAAAGCCTTTTTCTGAACTGTGAGAAAATCTGACCTTCCCCACTAAAAAAGACTTGAAATGGAAATGAGAGTCTCAGAAAAAAGAATCATCAGAATCAGGAGAAGCAAAAGGAGTAAGCATGAGAATCAGAAGCCAAGAATAAGGAGAGTACTGACTCCTGCAGAAAACTTCCAAACTCCCTCCGCCTGCCCAAACTCCAAAACTCCCACTCAACCTCTATAATTTTATCTAAAATACAAGTAACTGCTAAGAAAAGTTCTTCTGCTGTAAGGCTCTGCCATTGAGGCACAGCTTCTCCAAGAACTAGGGCCTCTGGCCTACCTCTGGGAGAAGCCTTGGAAAAGGAGGAGCACCTCCTGGGAAGGAGAGGGAGGAGGGTAAGGTAGGAAGCCCCTTCAGCCTGACCTGCCTCCCCTGACCTGAAGCCCCTGCCTATCATACCCTCCCCCCTGCAATATCAAAGTTCCCCAATCCTCCCCCTCCCAGGAACCACCGTTCCAGACCGGAAGAACCACGGCGTCGCACGGACGACTCTTCTGCCTGTTGGTTCTCTGCTTTTTCTTTTTTGCTTTTCTTCGAAGCGGGGGCCGGAGCATCCGACGCCGGCGCATCACCGTAACCGCCTCAAGACCAACCTCAATACACCCTTCCTTAACCTTTGTAATTGCTTATTGAATTGAGCATAAACACCCAAAGCAACCAACAACACAGCGCCAGGCCCCCCAAAACAAAGTATGAACATCTCTATACTCTATCTTCTAACAAGAAATACGGTTATTCACTTTTTTTATTTACTTTTTCACCACATCCGTAAACCAAAACTAAAAAAACTAAAATATTTCCAACGGGTACTTTTAGCACGGTCTGAAACACGAAATGAAAGTCGAAAAATTTCCAGAAAAAGCACGGGCACTTGCGCAACTTGCACTTCATGCGGCAAAAAGAAAAAAATATGACGCCGATGGGTCCGGTCATGCATTACACTTGCGTTCACTGATGTCAGTCAGCCTTAGTGCCTTTGACGCGTCCCTAATACTTTTTGATATTCGGCCGACCCGAGACAGCGGATCACCAAGTGTAAGGACTGCAGCAATGTGAGATGAAGAACATCATTTACTATGTACAAAGGCACTAGAGATGACTGGTGGTTTTCATAAACATAACAAGCAGTTGTTTCAGACTGGTACAGGATAAACTCACATACTAAAGTTCTATACACATCACAGCAGCCCTGTTACACTATAACTTAAACAAATACACAAATGTGTTCCTGGATTAGTCTGTGCACACAGTAGAAAATTAAATGATGAACCATTGCATGATCCATGACTCACATACATGAGAAACATGAAGTGAGCCATGGAGCAGCAGCAAGAATATAATGGTGTGAAAGTACAGACAAATGTCACAGACAGCCAGAGTGACATGCCTGATGTCTCATACACATGGGGATTCTGCTGAAAAAGATGTAGAAGGGCAGTACCATCAGAAAGAACCCCCACAATTATGTCTAAATATTCGTAGAACATTTACAAACATCGCAGAACCTTAAGAAGTAGGTGGACTATGTATAGTAACTTCAAGTAGCAGCAGTCCTTTTGCCCTGTTCACCACGCAGACTTCCCATATCAACTGCCACTGTCATTCACAATGAAATGGCATATCTTTATTTAAAAAATATATAGATATCCCCTTCTCCATGAACTTAGCAATGGAGTTTCAAATAGTTATGTATTACTTGGCAGCACAGAGAAGATGGGTGTTAACAAATAGAGCTGTCATCCTCCTGTGCACCTGCTCTGCACATTAGATCTCTGCTCTTGGAGATATTGACTATTATATTGGCAACTAGAGTAAAGAGTTGATATATTATTTAGTACAGAAAATCAAAATGACACTAAAATCTGTGAAGCATTACACTGCAATTTAATCACTACCAAGGTCTGCCTATGTTCCAGAAACTCACTGCCTAATTATTAGATAAAACAGAGTAATGTTGCTTGTCAGCCATTCAGATTTGCCAAAGTGCAGAACCATATTAACTTCCAGTTCCTTCAGATACCATCCTATTGACCTTGTGCTTTCATTTAAGTTGAATACAATTTTAAACAAAAGTATGATTGCTTAATAAAAGCTTTGTCTAAATGAGAAGACCACCAGTTGAAAAAATACACTGCAGCAGGAAAAGTTTTGTTTTATTTGTTGTTTTGCTATCTTTAAGGTAACCGGACTTGTCCAACCCATTTAATGGCACAAACCAAATATACAGTGACACAAAATAAACAGAGCATGTGGAATGGTAACATAAAATAAGATAAATAAAATAAAAAATCCAAAAAAGAAGAAGAATGCCAAGGACCACGGACTAAAAGTCCGAAACAGTTTATTACAAAACCAGATGCTGCACGAAGTACACAACAGATAAACGCTTTTATTCACATTTTACACCACACGCGTTTTCGTCCTAAACTAAGGACTTCATCAGACAAAATACAATAATTTTCATCAGTTTAAATAGTTTACCCAAGCTAACACATTAATACTAGATCCAATAAAATCCCTACTTTAAAAATCAAATTAACTAATCACACTGCACATCTCATGAATATTAATGCCTATCTCCTAAAGTGCCTTAGTGCATTGAGTTACTGCTACCCTTTTAATTCATTTATTTAATGTTATGGTGCCATTTGAATAAATATGTATATAAAAATATATATAAATATAAATATATAAATACATAAATATTTAAAAATCTGTCCATGAATTTCATACTTAAACTTATTATAAAATTATAAAACACATAAATACTAAAAAGACAATAGGTGAAAAATCAAGTAATCTAACATGACAAGAGTTATAATGTTAAGTAGCTAGTGCCCTTTTACCTATATTTCTAATGTATATGCCCCCTCTAGTGTCCATATTGTTAATTATATTAAATTTAATTAAATTTTGTTGGCTCTCAATTTAAGCAGTGGGGAAATGGTTATAAATTCATTCATTCCAGGTTTTGTACTTGCATCGAGATTCACCTGCCACCAAAGTTCCTTACTTTCTAAGATTTCTTCCCACAGGCCCCCTCTTATGTCAGGCCTAATTTGGTCCAACACAAAAAATACATATTTAAACTGGCAGGTGAACCTCGATGGTATCACTGCCTATTATGGCCAGTATTATGTTTTATCTGTCATAGCTCTCTTTTCATCATTCTGTCTCTGCGTTACTAAGGGTTACATGGCTGGCATTTTGTTCATTATTTTTGTACTTGGCTTCTTGTAAAATGTTATAGATATTAATGATTCCACTTGTTTTCTGTCTTTATTCAAGAGATTTGTTATTCTCTTCTTTATAGCTGGTAGGGTGACATCCTATATCTGTGCCTTTTAGCCATTTTGACATTATTTGTGATATATATTTATTGGTTTCTGCATTTGGTTATTTATGACAGACAACCACCCATAAATCATTCTCTTACTTCCCTGAAGTTCTAAAGCTAATGTCAGTATTAATATTTCCTAAAACCCCTGACTCCAGGAAATACCACATCTGATGTACTTACATTGATCCTAATGTCTGGGTTATAGCTGTTGTACCCATGCCTTAGTCCATCAGCTTCACTTCTCCCATAAAGCCTCCCATTTTTGGTATTCTTTCCCACTTCATGTTTCTCCTCCTCCTTCTTCACCCCTTGACATTCTTCCTTCTTTTATTCCCCTGCTTTAGATTACAGCTTTGCACTGTATAATCATTGTTATTGTGCTGATAACAGCAATGAAAGCTTAATAAAAACAGTTATGAAAATAAAATACTATTGTCTATGCCTGTTTGACAGACTAGCTAACCAGAAGTAATCCATAAACTAGAAATTAAAATGTTCATAGGTTCATAGGTAGGTACTAGGCTATCTGCCCGAAGGCATTTATAAGCCTAGCCAGAATGTGTTGGCTTTCGCTGCCTCCTTTAGATTAGTTCCCTGTACCTCTGTCCAGCAGAGCCATTGAAGAGATTCCTGGGGTAGACTTTCTGTTTCCCATCCACTCGTCAAGGTTTCCCTTGAAGAGGGTTAGCAAGGAGCTCTGCCTAATGTAGATTAGAATCTTGTTCCAGAGCATGGGAAGTCTCTGGGACAGGAATCTATCCCTCCAGCACGTCCTATTTATTGTTGTGGTGAGGTTTAGATCCCTGGAGCGTGTGGCTTGAGGAGGTATGGTTTTCTTTAGGTGGAGCATGTCCATCAATTCTGGATTGGACATGGCCTTGTACATCAGGTGGTGATCACCTCTGAGTAGGCGGTATGCAACCGAGTACAGCTGGAGTTTCTTCAGTCGAGCTGCATAGGGCATCTGCTTGAGGCCAGTGATCCTCTTGGTGAGGTACTTCTGTGGTCTTTCCAGTTGTTGCAGGTGTCTTGTAAGGTACATCCCAAATGGGGCATTGTACTCTATGACAGGTCTGATGAGTGATGCGTAGAGGGGCCCAATGACATCTTTCGATCTGGATGCAAACCCTTTTGTGATTAGGTGGGCCACATAGAAGGATTTTCTAACCACTTTGGCAATGTGATTATCAAAGGAGAGGTTACTATCTACTTGGGTCCCCAGATCCCTTATTACGTCTTCCGTATTTAGGGGGCTACCACCTATGTGGTAGTTTGTGGGTACTTTGTTTTTTCCAAAGGGGATGACTATGCACTTTTTGGCATTTAGCTTGAGGCCATGCACATGACATGGACATGATACCAGGTATCTGTCTCAGTGAGACCCTTTTGGAGGATGTTTGTGTCACTCAGAGAGTCAATTATAGCCCCTAGTTTTCGGTCGTCTGTGAACTTGGTTAGCCATAGTCCTCCTGTGCTTGCCTGTACCTCTGAGAAGTATATGCCAAACAGGATGGGTCCTAGGACTGAGCCCTGGGGAATGCCACTTGTAACTGGTTTAGAGTCAGACCTAGCTCCCACAACTCTTACCATGTGGGTTCTATCTGTGAGCCATTTGGCAACCCATATCATGATGTAGGGGTTTATGTTCAGGCTGGTCAGCTTGTCTATAATACCTGAGTGGAGAATGATGTTGAAGGCCTTTGCGAGGTGTAGGTAGACTGTGTGGACCACCTTTCCCTCATCTATAACCTTGATAACTGTCTCAAAGAAGTCCACCAGATTTAGGAGGCATGATCTGCCCTTAACAAAGCCGAACTGGGTAGGGTCCAGTGTTTGGAGGTTTCCTATGTCTCTGTTAATGAGATCCATGATGATGTGCTCTATAGCTTTGCAGACCAAGCTAGTCAGGCTTATAGGGTGATAGTTCCTGGGGTCCATTGTGGCTCCACCTTTGTGGAGTGGAATAACCACTGCTGTGCACCACTCTGCGGGCACGTAGCCTGTGGAGAGGCTGAGTTTAAACAGTGTGTTTAGGTGAGGGGTTAGGTCATCTTTGAGCTCATGTAGGACGCAGCCTGGGACACCATCCAGTCCCATTGATGCTGTGTTTTTGGCTTTGGAGAGGGCTGTTTTAACCTGAGTGCCTGTGATTTCAGGGGCACTACATTCTTCTGGTATAGTTATGGGCTCTTTTGGGGGCGGTGAAGTTTGCACTGAACCTGTCTTCCAGGATGTTGGCTATATCGGTCGGTTCAGTGTATTTTGTGCCATTCTGCACTAACTCTGAGCAGAGTTCTGTCAAATATATATATTTCCTTGATAATCAAGAATGGAAAATAAATAATATAAAAAAAATAAAACTTTTGACTAGAGTTCCATTGATGACATAAACCTACAGATTTTTTTCTGGATTTCCAAACAGCAAAAATTATAGTACGATGTTCACTTTATTGTAAATAAGTCAAATAGCACAGTCATCAAATCTCAGTGAAACCATCATGATAATTTCTGTTTTTGCAGACATTATTTATTTACCAATGCACATTCATGCTGAAATAGTCCAACAAGTTTAATATTACAGAACAGCTTACCTTAGCAACTTTTATGACCCCTTCATTAGTCTTGCTATCAGTTTCGACTATAAAGTATCCGTTCTCATTGCCTGAGACGATTTCATAGTTTGCAAGCCAGTTGTCAGAAAATTCTTCATCAGCATCAAATGCTTTGAGCCGTAACACTTCTACATTTGCAATATTTTCATCCACATTTGCTTCATACTAAAATAGGGCACAAAAATAGATCCATGAAACAGCATATAAAAAACATAATTTTCTTTGCTGTAGTTTAGCAAACCTTTTTATTTCATAGGAACCCCCTTCTAGACGTATTACTAAACACTTTTTTATTTTTCAACAGTTGACCTCCTGTTCTTTCAAAACTTTTCTATTTTGGTGTATAAGATATAGATATGCATATTCCTTGTCTAGCAGCCTTGTAGAGATCACAGTACTTACTTTATTAGCATTTAACTGGCAACATTTAAAAGTGCGTCTGCAAAGGTTCGTTGCTTTCTATTGTCTGAAGTCCTGTCGATTTTATGATTGTATGCCAGCAGACAATCTACAAATCCTTCAGTAGTGCATTGTTTAGACTTTTCTTTTTTAAAATGTTTTATTGATTATTAGCAACATTTAACCACAACTACACACACACACACACACACACACACACACACACACACACACACACACACGCACACACACGCACACACACACACACACACACACACACACACACACACACACACACACACACACACACACACACACGCACAGTCCATCTGTCATCTTTGTAATACATTAACATGTTTGAATTATTATAATTTATCTAGTGAATCTAAAACATTCATCAAATGGTTTATATAGAAATACTACAAAATAACTATAAATCAACAACAGCAAAAAAGAAGGAGGAGTGAGTGAGGGAGGAAAAGAGAGAGAGGCGAAACTTGGGTCATGAGATCAAAGAAGATGCCTTATATAAACATGTTGAGCAAAGATTACTTTATAATAACATAACTGAGGAAAATCAGAGTCAAATTCAAAATGACTGGTTTGTCATGGTCCCTGTCTGGTAGTTAGTTTAGTTAACTGGTAAGTTAATCCTCAGTCAGTCAATAGAAGAGGTCACTGCCCCACAGCTAATTTACAAGATTCAGCTACTCATTATCTGTGCTATCCAGGTACAGGCCTACCTTAAGCCAAAAGATGTTTTCTTCCACCCTATGCTCTGTGCATTGAGGACTCAATAACAAATGTGTTAAAGAGTTTAGCCTTCCACAGCTGATAAGAATGCAATAAAAAGGACAAGATGTATGTAACACAAACCCTAAATTTTCTATGACAGCTTTCTGCTGACTATTGATAGTAACTCTGGAAAGTCAGACGAAAAGGAAAGCAAGGCTCACAAAATACACTAAACTTCATTTTGGAAAGAGAGTTACAAACATCAGAAGTGTATACTGCACTTCAGCAGTTGACCACCAGCTGCCCTGCTAGTTCAGTGACAATGTGTAAATTTATGATAAAGACAACTCAGGCATGCAAACACTCCTGTCTCACTAGACGGTAAGCTGAGGAGGTGTAAGTTAACAACTGTGATGCAGCTCTTCACTTCCAGGGGATGTAAACCAATATGAATGGGGGGAGGATCATATACTGCTCTACAATGCAAGAGTTACACTTGGGTAGCAAGAGTTTTTTAGTGGATGCCATACTCTAATTAGGGTCTACGAGGAGAAAAACATATCCCCATCACAAACACAGTGACTGTTACTTAACCACTGCTAGTGGGAAGGCTTTCAGCTGTTATGCTGCCTGCTTAGTAATCTGTAACAAAAACTTAATTTCTTGCATAGAGTAGAGACCAACCTGATAAGGAGTTACACTGGGATATGTAGAATGATATTGAGTAGGGGATTCTCTGATTATTGAGGATCTAATGTCTGGGGGTCACTGGAGTGCTGGGCACAAATAATGGGTTCTTACAAACCTTTCCTGCTGTCTAGAGTTAGGTAGAATAACATCATATTTTCTACTGGTGTTGCTGTTTCATATGTATGCCTATTATCTCTCACTTCTTCATAATGCTCCCCTGTAATGATTTCCCTCCCTTAAATAATTTGTTTTAACTACTGCAAGGTTTTGTTTCCTTCTTTTGAAATTGGACAAGGGCAATTATCACAAGAGTGGACTTGTTCACACTGCATAGGGTGAATTTGATATACCTCAATGTTCAACCTCTTTAATTGAAAATACCTTATATGTACCTTTCTTCTGAGTATATACAGCAGGTATTAAAGGATGCAAAGAAACCTGCTACTAGAAAGTCATATATGGGAATGTGGAGATGATTTTTCTAGCTGGTGCCATTCTATGAGCTAGAATCATCATGGAACTTATAAACAATGACACTGGTAATCTCCAAACTCTGGACCCCACCCAGTTTGGGTTTGTAAAAAGCAGATCATGTCTCCTAAACCTGATAGACTTCTTTGAAGCGGTCACCAAAGCCATAGATGAGGGTAAGGTGGTTCACACAGCCTATCTGGATCTCGCCAAGGCTTTCGATACCATCCCCGACTCTGGAATTATAGATAAACTCACTAAACTAGGTATAAATCCCTATGTCACAAGATGGGTTGCCAACTGGCTCACTGACAGAACCCTACTGTGAAAGCAGCAGACTCCAAATCCGACTTCAGACCAGTGACAATTGGAGTACCACAGGGTTCATTCCTGGGTCCTCTCCTGTTTGGTATCTACTTCTCTGAAGTACAGGCTAACACAGAAGGTCTCTGGCTAATGAAGTTTGCAGATGACTGCAAACTAGGAGCCATAACCGAAAATCCTAATGATGTGGACATCCTACAAAAGGGCCTCACTGAGACAGATGCCTGGTGTCAAAGCCATGGCCTCAAGCTCAATGTCAAAAAGTGTATTGACATCCCTTTTGGTAAAAACTCTGTACCCATGAACTACAACATAGGCGTTAGTCTACTTAACACTAAAAGTATGATAAGAGCCCTTGGGACACAGGTGGACAGTAGTCTCTACTTTGTTAATCACATCGCCACAGTAGTCAAGAAATCCTTCTACGTGACACACCTCATCACAAAAGTTTCCCATCCAGGAAAAAAGAGGTCATTGTTCCCCTCTACTCGTCACTCATTAAACCCATTATAGAGTACAACACCCCTTTTGGTATGTACTTCACAAGACATCTACAACAACTAGAAAGGCCGCAGAAATACCTCAGAAAGAGGATTATCAGCTTCAAACAGATGCCCTATGCAGACCGTCTCAAAAAACTCCAGCTTTACTCCATCGTATATCACCTACTCAGAAGTAATCTCTGTCTAACATACAAAGCTATGTCAAACCCAGAGCTGTTGGACATGCTCCACTTAAAGAAATCCCAATCCCTCCAAGCTACACGCTCTAGGGACCTAAACCTTGTCACCACAATAAACAGAACATGCTGGAGGGATAGATCCCTGTCCCAGAGACTTCCCATACTCTTGAACAAACTACCTATCTATATCAAACAAAGCTCCTCATTGGCACTCTTCAAGAAAAATCTTGATGATTGGATAGGAGATAGGAAATTCACCCCGGGGATCACTTCTGTGGCTCTGCTTGACAGGGGCACAAGAAAATAATTTTCTTGGGTGGCGAAAGTCAGTGTACCTTTTTGGCTAGGCTTATATAGGCCCTAGGGCCAATAGCCTAATACCTACCTATGAACCTATGAATCCTTTTAAGCCTCAGACTCCTGTGATTCTTCAGTATTTTTGTGAGTCACTATCCTTTGGCTTTCCTTATTCTTTTATTAAGGCTTGCCTATTAGGCATGTCTGCTTGTTTGCCCTGGGATCCACAAATTTCTACTTTAACTCTGGTGAAACAGTTTTGAAAGGGGTCTTACATATCTTTCCACCTAGTAGTCAGATGGCACTTTCTGGGATCTCAATTTTGTGTTAGAAAAAAATTAAAATGTCTCTCTTTGAACTCTGCCTTGAGGCTGACTTAAGGTTCTTATTTTGAACAACAGTGTTAGTTACTAATCTGACTTTTACAAGAACAGCATCAAAGTTACAGTCTCATATGGTGAATTATTTCCATCTTATTTTGCATAATGCTGGGGTAACTTTGAAATCAAATCCCTTCTTTTATGTTTAAGGTTGTTTCAGAGTTGACACTAAGCCATGGTATTATTCTCCATTTTCTTTCCAGAGCCCAAAAAGTGGAAATAAATTCTTCACACACTGGAGGTCCACAGACAGTTCAGCTACTGTAGTGACAGAACAAAATCCTTCAGGACTTCTGATCGACCAGCTCTTATGAAAATAATAAGAAGGGACAACCATTGTTAAAACAGTTTCTAAATGGCTGTCCAGTGCTGTTATTCTCAACATAACAAGTCACTTCCAAGCAAAGAAAGGACCCATTCTACTAGAGCCCTGGTTACTTTTGTGGCTTTTTGGAAAACAGTGGATTGTACATGTACTGTAGGGTCAGCAACCTGGTGAAAGGTGCACATATTTACTAAGCACTATAAACTGGATTCCTCCACTACATCTGGAACAGTCTTTGCTAGGATTATTCTTCAAGGAATCTTGGACTCTGACCCAGCTTCCTCCTCCCCCCTTATTCAGTAAGCTCTGATACTCTCTACATACCTTAAGGCTGCTGCAGCAGTGATCTTTTGATCAACACAGTACAGTAATGTATGTAAAATTACCATAAGATTAGATGTTTAAAGCAGTAGTTATTCCCTCCCTGCATCCCCCTATTATTGCTATTTTTGTCAGGTTCTGGAATTTGTGATTGGTATGTTCCTAACGTGCAGTACTTTGGCCTCTTTCTCTTCTGAGGCAAGAAAGTTCTGAAGTGTTTCATTGCATATGGGTTTTATTCACAGCCTTGTACTTACTGGTGGCTAGGGTGCATTGAAGGAGCCCTAAAGCTTTGGAAACCCTGCTGGCTGGGTCTCAACCTTGGCAGGATGCTCCATATAACTTTAGACTACTGCAGCAATAATATTATGATGAACATGTGTATATGTATTGTCTACAGCTGCATTAACTGATTAGTGAATGTAACTTACCTGTCAATGGCAATACGTTTAGCCTGCAATGTTTGAATCTGAGATTGGACTTCTTTTGTATACTACATATGGTGAAGGAAAAGTAGGGATTTGAAAATTGCTTAAACTTGGCCATTAACAGCCTTCACCATATGCATGGCAGTCATATGAATTATGACTCACATGACATATTTTTGCAATAGTTACAAGAAATTTTGCTATGACATTATAGTTCAATGCATTTTGCATTTAGATATTAATAAAAATTAACAGGAAATTAACCAACAAAGGCATCATAAATATGGAAAGTGCAATTTGATATCATGCTCAGGCTTGTTTGCTTACTAGTCTTATGAGCGCATAACAACAGAATTGGTTCTGCCTTTGTGACACCTTTTTTTTATTTCAAAGCTTTTTATTAGAATTGCTGCTTGCATACTTTTGTGAAAAAGACAGTCTTACCGATTCTTTTTCAAGACGAGGAATATTATCATTGACATCCAAAACCTTGATATGAAAAGTGCCTTGCCCTGCTAGTCCGTGGATATCTCCATCCAGATCTCTAGCTTCCACCACTACGGAATAGGAATCCTGTGTCTTAATGTGAAGCAAAAAGCAATACAATTAGCAGTGTGCAACCTGTGTCCCATTCAACATATACACCGCTGTACTGACTTTACATGTTAATTCTGTCATTTATTATAGGTTTAAATATACAGGACATTTGCTGTGTAACTGTTGCATGCAGAAAAATAATGTTAAGGTCTGAATTCAGCATACAAACATTTGTCTTTGTGAAATATGTATTCTGAATTTGTAATGATAGACTGACAAATCCCATATGGGTGACTCATAAATAGTTAATGGAGAGTTTACTGAACTGGGCAACATATGATCATAGTTTAGAAAAACACAGGCAACTGAAATCACATTATATAGAAAAGTAACATACCAAACATAAATTTCTCAATAGTCTTTCAAAAGAAAGCAGGTATCACATCCCATCCTCTCCATCTTTAGCACATATAACCTTATATTTCTTAACAAAATAAAAAAAAACACATATCAAGTGATATTGATCATTATACAAACTGAAGGAATTAACAGAACAGCCCAAATGCCATTCTCACACAATATTTTATTTCCTAAAATTATCTCAGAACTGTTACATTTATGGCTTCACATCTGCTCAAACAAGACTTCATCACATATAAGTTTAGCTCCAGAATATTAAATGAATTCTACACCAATGAAAACCTCAAGCTATCCCACATGCATTTTCAAAAAAATATATATTTACAGTTTTATTTTATTAACATTTTGGTTACTGGGGTAGATAAATCATCCCCTGACTATATTTCTGTTCCACACTCATTTAACTTTTATTGAGACACAGCCTCAGGGAAAAAAATCTCCTTAAATAAAATGCATGTATTTGCTTGACATTTGTTTACTGAGTTAGTGGATTGGTCTGAGGACCCTTTGCAATGACTGGGACCAAGATGACCAAAACAATGTAGATACATACAACAAAACAATCATCAAATACACTGAGGAATCAGGTATAATACAGAAGGCAAATGTTTACAAATAGATTAAATACAGAAAGAAATCTTAAGCAAAAGAGACTTTCAGACACACTACATGTACTGCATAACCACTGTTTATTGCTTCAGTGACTTTTTCAAAGAAATTAATGCGGTTAAAGAAGCAGGACTTCCATTGTCAAATCTTGATGTAGATCCAGTGTTAACAGATTTCTAATATCTGATTAATGAGGCCTGATATAATATATTCTACAGCTTTATGTATGTGGTTAGTGAGACTAAACAGGTCTACAGTCACAAGGGTCTGCTGTTGGATTACTCTTTTACAATGGTATTACAGTGGCTGATTTTCAGACTTCAGGAATGTAACCAGTTGAGATGCTTACATTAAAGAGATTAAATAGGGATTCAGCTACGCCATATTTGGCACTGATAATTAAGCAACCTGGTATATTATCTGGGCCCATGGATAAGGTATTATTAGCTATTGAGAGACTTGACAGGATTTGTTTCATAGTGGTTAAAGGGGGTGGCCATGACTCTGGAATCTGACTGTGGGTGGAGCAAAATTTGCAATATATTTGTCATCTAAGATATTAGCTATTTCCTTTAGGCCAGAGTGGGAAGCATTATTGTGGACTAGCTCCAAACAATGCTGGATGCCAGTTTTTAATTTCCTGACACAGTTAAAGAAAAATCTATAGTTCCTTTTGTTTTAGTGGGCATTTTAAGCTCATATTCAGCTTTCAGCTTCCTAATGGCTCCCTTAAACTTTTTATTAGTTTGCTTAAGTATGCCCTTGTAAGTAAAATGAATGGTTTTGTAAACATTTAGTGATTTCTTTCTTTTTTAATATAATGGATTTAAATGCATATTCTACCACAGAGGTTTGTTTTTACATTTTTCATTATACTTGGTTCTATACAGCAGACATTGTTTACGTTTTACTTTTTAACAGCACTGATAATGTATAAGTCAAATTTAAAGTTATGATCTGCAGAAACACGTAACAACTGGGTGTTATCCACTAACTCAATAACAGTTTCAGATGAAGAAAATGAATTTACCTGCCATTTATATGGTCCAAGATAGATGTAGAATTAAAGAACACTACAGCTTGTTTAGCATTAAGCAGGAAAATAGTGTCTTAGAGCCATTTCCAGATATGGAAAATGTTATTTGGAACTGGGTATTGACTTTCTTTAATGGTTTGCAAACAACACAAAGGTAAAGCTGTCAGCATATTGGATGAAATGTGTAGGATCTGAGGCAGATGACATACTAGTCATAAACATTTTGGAGTAGTGGTCTTAGTATGCATTCCTGGGTTATACCAGTGTTAATAGCCTTAGCTTTAGATAGTGATTTGACCCATCAAACAAGCTACATACAGTTAGACAGAGAACTGCTGAATCAATGGATAACATTGTGATCAATGCCAAGATTGAGCAATTAAGATACCATGAAAAACAGAACTGAAATACTTGGAAAGGCCAATGGATGCAAAGCCTGCAGTTTTACAAGCACAGAGTTTGCCTCAGATAAATTTGGAAAATGCTTTCAGTGATGTCTCTGTCCTGTGTCCAGAGTAAAAACTATGTTGTGTAGAAGACAGAAAGTGGTGATTAACACCTATGGTGATTTGTTGATGAATATATCATTCTAGAACTTTAAAGAGAGGTGGAAGTACTGCATTAGGCTTATAACTGAACAGCTCTGCAGACATATCTCCCTCACTCAGTGAAACTGTGACGAAAGCTTTTCAACATTTTGGTATACAACATTCTTTAGTAGATCTGTTACCTGGAATGCATACCACATAGGCAATACCATCTACAACAAACACAAAGGCCTCCCCAAAAGGGAGATTATCAAATGTTAAGGTTATACTTTGTAGTTTGACAATGAATTTTTGGAGTGGGGAGGTAAACCTGCTGAGGAATGGGAAGAGTAGGATACCATGCTAGTAACAGACATGCTTTGGAAGACGCATATAAATCGTGAGTAAGGAGACATTAAGGTAAAGTTCATGGAATTTATTTACATTCTCAGTTATATGGTCTGAAGGAGGGCAAGGATAAATGTTCACCACAACCAAAGAGCTGAAACATACAAAAGAAATGACTAAAAGGTCCTGGTATAATGAGCTGCATATACTGATACATCACTGTTTAAGGTAGTAAGCTTTTTTTTTTGCTTGAAACAGGGCTCTTTCATTATAACTTAAATGAGCCTGAAAGTTACACTATGGTAATATTTTTTTCAGGCAATGTCTCTTTGAGGCACTACTTTGGGCCTTATTTTATTTCTCTTGTTAACCTCCAAAAATATTTATTAGATTAACTCCCAGCAAAAAAAGTTTTAAGGTAAATCTCCCTCTATAACAAAAATGATTGCATAATACTGACAGTCAATAATTAAGTAAAATCTGTCACATCAAACAAGAAAGCAAACACAGTTGTTAACACTAAGAAAAGGAATGAAATAGATTAACAATATTGATGAAAAGCCAAATTAAGTATAAGTCGGTAAGATAATATAAAGTCTACTGGTCCATTCCAATGTCTCATAGAAGGTAGTGAGTGCTGCAAATCATTTACATTTTTTCTTTGTTTAAGAAATTTTCATGAAAAAGGCATAGTCACTGTGAAAACCTTATGTATCTCCAAAGGCTGTCTAAATCAATGGTCCTCGATAGTGATGTAATATGTTGCTGGCATTAACTTTCCAGGAAGCATGAGGATTCTTCCAGCTCTAGGACCCTTTCGGGAACACACATACATGCATACCAGAGCCACAGCAACACATGCTCTAAAGCTTGGTGTTTGCTTCCTCATTTTCACTGGTTTCTCTTATCAAGTACATAAAGTCCTCAAGAGAGGGAAAGATGTCAAGTTCCACTTCTTGTTGTTTACTAGCAACATAATTTTCCTGTCTCATTTCACTGATCCAACTGAGAAGAAATAGTGTGAAGATTATAACCAGTCTCACAGCCTATCGCACATTTATTGGGTTCTTTAATTCCAGGCAAATATATCATAGTTCCATGCATGCCCAAAGAATGTGACATAGGTACACGTCTTTCCAGCATGACACCTCCAACAAATACCATTGCTCCAGGTAAATATATTATAAGTTCCTTATGGTGTAGAATTATTTGTGCAGATATTTCCACCTAAGGATATGGCAGTGCCTGGATTTTGTAATCAGTCTGGGGAACAGACACACATGCCCCTGTTCACAACGTATCACCTTACTCATATGTGTTAACCCTAAATCAAACACCAGCCCTAAGCCTAGCCATAACAACCAACCTAACTATAACACAAAACAGAACCCTGTCACTAACTTTAACACTAAGCAAGACAAACACATGAATTATAGTAATTATTACGCTAACCCAGATCTAACCCTAATGCAACAACACACACACACACACACACAGACACACACACACACACACACACACACATGAGAATACACGAACACACACACACACACACACACACACACACACACACACACACACACACACACACACACACACACATATGCAGAAACACACGCACACGCATATACACAAAGACACACATACAGACACACATACACACACACACACACACACACACACACACACACACACACACACACACACACGCTGAATAGCACAACATTTAGCATTTCCAGGGTGTTTCATTATTGTGCCTCACTCATAACTCTACCTTCCAAGATTTCAGTCTCAGCATTCTTCCCTTTAGTAAATTGTGACTGGTCTTCAAACAAGAACCCATATAATCATGGGAGTAACTTTAACTTCTTTTGTTTCAGTTCATGTTATTTCCAGTCCATCCTAAAAACATGGCTGATAGGTTTCCTCTAGAAAGTTTTTAAAAGTATTCTTAGACATGCTTTAGAACTGCTTACAGTATTTAAGGTCTGACCTGACCAAGGATTAGTACAGTGAATTATTACCTCTTTGCTTTTGAAATCTGAGACTATGAAGCTCCAGCTCAGAATTTTGCATGAGGATGATTCTTTTTACTTTGTTTCTGATGCTCCATCTCAGATATGGGTAACAGAACCTAATCTATTTCCTCTTCTTATGCAATCAGTTTAGCTGATGATTTACACAAGGGCCCCTCACTCCTGCAACTATTTTTTTTTCTGTCAGCAACTTGTACACTACTGATTGAAAAGCCACACTGACCTCCAGGCAGACCAAATCTACTAGTAATTCAAGTCACATTGTCCAGCAGTTCAGGCATAAAACGTAATCACTTCCAGCTGGCAATTCCTTCTAGACATGAACTTGTTGGATATCATTCTGTACATTGTTAGCCTTTAGGAAACAGCTGCTCTCTCATTCAGGTTTCTGAGCATATCTTTGCTGCTGTTGTCTAAATAACAGGCATGTAGTCCCTTGCTGTTTTCCTGCTCCGCTCTTTCCCTTCCCATTCCTCAGGGAGTTCTACACTGGTCAGAAATTTGCTACGTAGCTAAGCCATGGGATCAGTAGTACAAGAGAAATTTCTGGAGGATCCTAGAAGGAAGTCCACATGGTACCTGACTTTTATTTTCCCTTAGGACGTACATTTGCCTTTCATCTTCCACCTACTGTCTTTGTGTGTCTCTGTTGTTATTCACATTCTGTCCTACTTCACTTGAAGTATGGCTCTCTCCATTCCCTTTTTTCATAAACATTGAAGGAAATGATTTTTTCAGCACCCTGAGTTTTGTCTCTCTCTTTTGTGATGTTCTTCCCATCCTTGTCCTGACTGGAGAGAGATGGCTTTCCTTTACTCTTTTCTAGTATTTGTCTAAAAAAGTTTTCAGTCCCATTTTTGGACTTTTTCTAATGATTCATTTCTTTGAATCATTCCTTTGCTGTTCTCACTTCCTCTGTTGCCCCTCTGTTTGCATGCACATACTGTGCCCCCAACTTACCCTCACATCACCATTTTTACCTCTTATATGCTTACCTGTTGCTCTGTGAACTATCCTTGCAATCTTATACATGTATGTTACCTTCTTTTATTTTTTTTTTATTTTTCTTTCTTCGTCCTCCTTAAAAGTGAGCCCATATTCTGCAATAATGTGTCTCTGCCATTTTCCTATTGCTGTTTACTCTTTCATCTTGCTTCCAGGCTTCTAACTTTTATGACCCTCTTATTCTTCTTAGCATAGCCTACACACCCCCCCACAAAAAAAAAAAAAAAAAAAACATACTGACCCTTTTGTTTTTGTATTCTTCCTTCTCTTCCTTCTCAGAACCATGAAGTAATGTGATTGCAGCTGGCTAATAGTACTGTCACCTGGAGATTCCTGATCTGTTGTACATGCTCTGCATAGGCTAGAACCATGTTTAGAATTTTGTCCTATTTGGAACAGTCATGCATTGGCTAGTAGAGGTCCTCATGGCCCAAGACCTCATTTAAATCTAATGCCTTATCTGCCCTCTTGGTTCTTAACAGATTCAGAAACTTCAAAATGTCTAAACCTTTTCCTCCTATCTACAATCCATTCTCTGTACTGGTGTCTCATTCTCTTCCCCGCCATGTGGTTGGAACAGTGTCCTCTATAGATCTATTTACACTCAAGACTTTTTCTGCATTAACCAACAAGTCACTTTCCCTTGGTACAGTCCCTGTGGTCTCTTTTGCCCCTTTTATCTGAGCCTGCATTTGATGCCTTCCTTTATCTAGATCACTACCTTATATCCATCACTACTGGCCCTGACATTCCTGAACAGCCTGTACTCTGGCATCTCCATCTTCGAAAACTGTTGTCGGTGGCTCATGATTCAGTGATAGCAGCAGTACTACCATTCTGTCTAATGTTCCTGTTTTCAGCTACTCCTTCTTCCAACACAGACTCCCTGCAATGCTTATGAATATTATTTTACTGTGATGCAAGTTACTTGCTTGTTTCTCTGTTTCATTCCTTATCTTTTCATCTTTCATTTTTATATGAATATCTTCTCATTCTTTAATTCTGTAACACCGCCCCTTCCATCACCAATTAAAGTTGCAATCATGAAGACTCACCTTCATGAAACATCAGTGAACACAGGTCTTAAGAGCAAAGCCTTTCCATCACAGAGATCAACCCCAACATCTTTCTACCAACCCAAGCCCTCCTTCATTGTCCACTACCATAGGCAGTTATTATACCCTCCAATCATTTTTCCCTCTGCAACTGTTAACTCCACTGCTACTATGACATTAGAGTCTCTCCCTCTCTGTCTCTAACTCTTTCTTTCAGCTCCCTAGCACTACTAGCACTACTCATGACCAATTCAGTTGTCTTTTTTGATGCACAGTTGGTGTTTAAATGCACCACAACATGCAGCCCCCCCCCCCCCTCCGGTGAACATCTTGTTCCATATTTTATGAAATTTAACTGTAATACCAGCTTCAGTGTAATTTTACACTCCTGTCTTTCTTACCTTGACTGTTATTTTTCTTGGCAACAGTCTCCAGTCACCAATACTTACATCTCCATCAGCACAGTAGCTCACGTCTTCTTCAGTTCTGCCTTACGTTACTACCACTCCTATATGCAAATTTTAATCCTTAAGTTGTAGAGCACATTGGATTCTTTTTTGCCTATTTTAGTTATCTTCCTCTCTGGGCTATAGCTGACTCATTTTCCATCGTTTGTTTACTCTTACAAATATGCCTGTTCACTGTTTTTTACCACTCTTAGTCCCAACTCTTAGTATTATTTGGATCCCCTCTACACTGCATAGTCGGGTCCCTATTATTTTAGTGAACACAATGAATTGCGAATGCTGTTTAGTCGAACGACATTACACAAAATGGCAAAATACCAAAAGCATGAAACAGCAATTTTTTTCCTAGGGAAAAAAAAAAATCACTGGGCTGTTTTCAGGACTTTGCCATTTCCTCCACTGTGGTGCGATCTTGGAGTTGGTATATTTAAGTAGGTGGGGAGGGGCTAAGCCCCCCACTTTATTTTGTGGGTTTTTTTTTTTTATTTATGGACCAGTGATTTTTTTTCCCCTGGGAAAAAAGTCATTGCTCTGTGTGTTTGACATTTTGGGTTTTCGGGGATTGTGGGTAGTCTATATAGCATTCGCAATTCATTGCATTCGCTTCTATAATACAGACCCGCATAGTCGTCTCTCCACTCTACCATCACAAGCATGGCCTCCGGTTGACCTCTACATTGATCTGTTACCATAATGGCCATGATTTCCTGACACATTTATACTCTTTCCTTCACACTTAGCTGATTGCCTCTTTTTTCCTGTTCCTTGCAGCTTTCCATGTGGTGCTGTTTCTGAGAGTCTCCCCCTTCACCACTCCTTTTCAGTGCTGTCTGTTCTAATAACTCTACCTTGGCTTTTGTCTTCATTTTCTCATTTTTTACCTCATTGCCTCGCTGATCTTCTTCCTATTTTCTTTCCCCTTGCATATGTTCTCCTGTCTTGTACATGCTACCTTCCCCTTCCCCACATTTTCTTGTCTCCTGTCTTGTACATGCTACCTTCCCCTTCCCCACATTGTCTTGTCTCCTGTCTTCCTGCTGACCTCACTTCTCTAGTTTCTGTTTGCCCTTTGTCTCCCAACTACTAAACAAACTGCCACCTCTGGTGCCCACATTCTCCACTGAAGGCACATAGTTTTCTAATGAGGGCACATGCTCTCTCATGCCAGCATTTTCACAGCCAAACCCTTGTTCACTTCTTAACCTCTGTAAGCAGCCCACCTCCCTCCAGTGCTGCTTGCTTTATTCTGTCACATTCTTGCAACCCCTCTCATCTTAATTTTCAGTTTTCCTCCAAGTAAACCTTTCTACACCAAGTGATTTTATTAACATGCTAAGAAACATTAAGCGAGATAAAAAATTCTAAAGAAGCTGATAAGTAAGTAATGCTTGACATACTTCTTTTCTAAATGAAATGCCCTACACATACTTTTTTCACATTTATAGGTCTTTAAGTAGCAGCAAGCAAAAACAAATTTTAGGCACAGATACATTCTTTCCTTAAATGTTACTTCAGAAGTTAAGAAGTGAGATATAAAATGAGACCCAAAGCAACACATTTGTATCCACAGCTTTCTTTCTACAACAGCAAGCTAAAGGTTTTGCGACCTTAACTGGTCCTTCAAAAGTGGGAAAAATGGAGATGGAATAACAGGTCCAACTGACTTCAAAAGGAGTTAAAAGTAAAATAATAAGCCTAAAATACTAAAGCCTTAATATATCTTACAAATGTTTTACTCTAACTTTAAATGGAAAATAAATTTGAAATGCCTACAAATCAAAAGTGTTGCACATTTAAGTATATACAAGAAATTAGAATCTGAAGCAAATCATGAATATTAGCTTCTAATCATTTAAAATGATAAGGGTTAAATGCATTACAAAACATTTCATACAAAATATGAATTATATCCATTACTGATACCTTCTGTTACCCATTCCAGCAACATAATCTACCCATCATTTCAGTGAAAAAGCAATTCCTCCTTTCCTAACAGTTTGATTTGCTTATCACTCTCTCTCTTCTTCCTATCACATGCAGTCCTTCTTTATTCTGAAATCCTATCACATTTCTCCTCATAGCACCTCCATTTCCCCAAAACTTCAAGTGCAAAAAATGAAAAGTAAAAAACTCATTCAGACATTTCTCATAGGTCATAATGTATTTAAAGACATATCACTTAACATACCTGCATGTAAAATGACTTAGTTTAATAAAATTCCACTGTTAAAAAAGAGATGTTTTAAACTACAACACTTACACGACAAGCATTTTTACTCACAGCATGTGTACTACTTAATGAATGGATATAAAAAATATAGTATGCATTAAAGACTGAAACTCTGCACATTGTTTTTTTCATTTTAGCTCATAACTACAGAGGATTTATCCCAAATTTAGTTTAAATGTATTTTCAACATCCACAGCCAGAGTATTACAAACAACCAGTTTATTATTTAGTGCTTTTGTCTAAATGCTGAAAACAGACCATCAAAATACAGATGAACTCAAAACACACTTCCTATAAACAGAAAGTACTTCAGACGAAAGCATTAAATAATAACTTGCATATTTCAACTATTTTGCGGAACTGCATTATTATACATTTTTGGTTTTATGCAACACATTTTCTATTGTGGAAATGATTTTCATGCACTTTGGCATAAACTTAATGAATTACTCATTTGATTGTGAAAATAGTTACAAAAATATATAGATAGCTATAGATATAGATAGATATATTAGTATATAACATTATTTATACCTCTCTGTCAAGAGTTCCTGTAGCTGTACAGACTTCTCCAGTGCCTTTTCTTATCATAAACATTGAAGATGGTTGCTGAGATAATATTTTGTACTGTAGTTTGGTGTTCATGGTGTTCTTCTCATCTGCATCGGTGGCATATACCATCATCACCAATGTATCTGAAGACAGTAAATATTTCTGTTATAACAGATGCTCTGAAACTATTGACATATTTCTTATTTTACATGCTCTGTATGACTGATGTTAATAGACTGTAGTTTGCTTTAGATTTTGTTCACTACCTGATTGGTGTTTTTGCCAGTAATATTGTCAGAATGATGTTTTACATATCTATCATAAAACACAGGACAGGTTATACTCATGGTCTTACTGTAAACTTAAAAGCTTCAAGTTTTCTTCTCTTCCTTTTCTCCCCATCTGTTTTTCTCTTTGTAATATATAGTGCACTGTTTATTCTAGCAGTGGTATAAAGTAATAGAGTACAGATGGTTTGCCCAACATGTTGCTGTATGTCGCTGCACAAAATTAAAATGATAAAGCCTCAGGCGAGATGTTCAACATGGAGCTGGATTAATAAAGCTTCCAGATGCTAAACTGTTTAGTGCTGCCACATACTGGAATTTTATCCTGCAGAGGAGGTTCTGTTAATTCCAAGTCAGTCTCATGCAATGTTTCTATCATCTCGAAACTATATTAGTTTTCCTTGCTAATGCGTTTCTGAAAAAAAATTATTAATAGGAATACATCATAATGACTTTGATTCTTTTAGAAATACTATTGTTTAATATATCTTTATCAAAAGTAATATCGTCATTGATATGATTAGTGAAATCTTTTTATTGGCATCATTTTATTATTTTATTCATCTGTATGTCAGGTTTGCTTTGATACTTTCTGATTTGCATGTAGGTTTGCTTAATACATGCTAGCCTTGTAAAATAATCTGAATGACTGAAGCAAATTATTGCATTAGTGTGTGAGTGAAAACAGCACACGATGGCACAAAATAAACAATGCCCAGTGCAGCAGAAAACAGCAAAGCACTAAACATGGCATTATAGCTTTTAATAATACAGTTTCTCTAGAATAACTAAATCAAGAAGTATATGTTAGGTGAAGCTTGTTCATTCTGGAGGCTCTAGTATTGTGTTATATTCCTTTAATAAGTGCTCATACATTATTAATAATAGAGGAAATAAGCAAATGGGACATACAAAGTATCTCTGGGATGGGAAGACAGGGGGCTGAAGACTTAGGGCAGTAAATAAATGATGGAGGCAGTAAGAGACAGAGCAGTTAATATTGAGATCCTGCACTAATATTATTTCTACAATTTATTTGCCAGAGTACCTGCAGCAATGCTGGAACTGTTTACGAAATGGTGCATCAGGGTTCAAACAAAGGCTAGAACATTCCAAGCTTGGGTTGGGATACTAAGTGAGCTCAGGAATGTGAGTTGTTGAGTTGAGTCTTTCGGCTTTTCCCGGTTAGGGGTCGCCACAGCGGATCTCCGGTCCACTAATGATAGGCAGTAGATTTTTATATGCCGAGTTGCCGGCCCTGACGCACAACCTTCAACGAAGGTACGTCCATTCACGCATGTCTCCACACAGAAGACGCTCTAGCTGAGAATCGAACAGGACAACGTCTTACTGTGAGGCGACAATGCTACCGCAGCACCACCACCAGAAATTAACTTATGCAGCAAGCAGTCATGATGATTTTCCTATTACTTTTAAAGACCAGTTTTTCTATTTAAAAAAAAAAACAATCATAGATGAATGCAGTTTGAGATACCAGCTAAAATATGAAAAGGCATTCAGTGCAAATTGAAATAGGCATCACGGCCACCAAGCCAACAAAAGAGAGACAAGTCAAGACAATTGGTTGCTACTTCATGCACATGGCACAGAAGGTATTGTAAAGTAACACATTGTTTTGGAGATGCTATTTATTTACTCAATAACTGTAATTTTATAATTTAATTATTAATTTGCGTTTTGGATGACTTACCCAAAATGCTCCATTCTCAGATAAAATACAGAGTAAAAAAAATATAGTACTGACATAGTAAGGCATGTAAACAAATATTAGAGTTAGAGGAGTTCGCCAGGCTCTGTTTCTTATCAGGACACAGTAAAAGCACAACAATTAACTGACAGAACACATAGAGTGCCTCCCTCGGGTCAGTGTTACTTTATATAGCAATGGATCTGAGGATTACAGTGCCCCTTGGAATTCTATACTCTAAATCTTGTAGAGTGCATTTTATTGGTTGTTATAGAAAGAAAATTAGATGCTAACTTGTGGTGTGAGTGCAATAGCATGTGACAGCTGTTAAGTACTGCTTAGATGTTTGTGGGATGTGATCCAGCTGGAGATGCAATCTCACAATTAGTTCTGGTCAACATGCAGGTTTGCTGGGGCACAACATCTGTGGTAGTTCTGTGGAGGAGGGTTTTGCTCATTACTGCACATCACATGACCCATGCTGTCACCAGAGTGACAACCAGCAACACATATGAGTGCAGTTGCAATTAGAAGGACAATTGAAGAAAATAAAGTCCAAGATGATGTAGCATCACCGAGGACAGCTTTTAGAAAATAAGTACCAGATACCCAGATATCCAGATAATCAAAACCATTGAACAGTGAATCTTAATCAGTTACAGACACACATAACCAAGATGGATATTACTGGACACGGATTATGTAAACCAGCATTTGTACTTCAGCTCTGCTGATAGTGCCTTCAGGGATTTTCATGGACTTGATGGATACAAAGTTTGGTCTGAGATGCTGAAGGCACTATCAGGAGTGGTCAGTTAATGGGTAGTTATGATAGTAAGAGGTAGTGAGGAAAAGTAAGAGCTTCCAGTAGGGATAAGAAATGATGACAGTAAGCAAAAGTGGGGCAATAGCCTTGCTTAATCATTTATAGGGTAGAATATAATAATTTGGCTGAGTCCTATGGTGGGTAGGTAGCTGTGAGATATGGATTTTATACCCATTACATGGATCATGAAAATTCCGGAGAAGTCAGTTTCAGTAAAAACATCAGAGGTGTTAGGCAATACCTGCTGTCTCTGTGTTGATTAAGTATGCCTTCCTGTAATGTTATGGTCACAGTGTGGGTGAAATATCTGCCGAAAGTGAATACGTACATCTAGAACAGTGAAGAAATATATACACTTTAAAACATTTCTGTGTTTGGAACTACAAAAGTAAAATTTTCAATGATAATAATGACTCACCTAAAATATGTTCAAAGCAAGAAGTAAACCTGACTGAAAACATCAAGCTGTGGATGCAGAAATTTGATTTATTCCTAACTGCAAGTGATTTAGTGGAGAAACTCCAAGAGAATCAATATGCTATATTCACACGTTGCAGTGGGAGCATTGATAAAGGCATTAAACTATTATTTGCTTTTCTTGATGAAGTGACAGATAAAATGGCAGAACTTAGAGAATAATTTGCAATTAATGCCAACCCAGAAAGAACTGTTTACACATTAGACACAGACATTTCTGGTCGGTGTCCTACAGAGATCATTGATACATATATTACTGACCAGAAAAATAGAGGTAAAGAAGATGAATTTGGTGAGAGACACAATTCTCCTATAGCAAAAAGAATCATTTGAGGTATAAGAAATGCTGAAACAAATGGCAGCCTTTTAATTGAATCAGATCTGACCATACCAATAATTGTAAATCTATGAATAACATAGATAAAAGAGCTACATTATGAGAAGGAAGTGTGTAAATTAAATTAAAGTTAGTCAAACAATCTATTGTCTGGCTGTGCTGCAAAAGTAATGAATAGGAAAGTGAAAATCATGAGAAATTATACTGTAACAAAACTGGAATTGAAGATGGAGGTGCTTGTAAAATGATAATTAGGGATTACAGAAGGTGTGGCTATTAGTATATCAGAAAGTGTTGCCCGGCATTTAATTAAGGCCACAAAATGTATACTAAAAAATGGGTACAGATTTACTGATACAGGTAATGTGAAAGGCTTGATAAGTCAGAACATATATCAGAGGCAGTTAGTTAGGACTGTAGAGCTGAAAATTGGAGAGAAATACAGAGAATCAATGCATAAAATACTGAATTCAAAGCAGACCCTGATGCAAATTGCAAAATGTTTTAGAATACTGGGACCCACATACTGTGCAGAGAGCTATGGCATGCCAGTTGGTGATACAAGCAGGTCTGAAAGCACTGACAGCTCAGTAAAAAATCAAAATTTTCAGTCTTTCTTTTCAAGTATTTTTATTTAAAGAGGCTAATTCTGTTGGCTTCATGTGGATTGTGAGAAACTAGGAGTAGTAAAAATAATTTACAGTGTAAACCCACAAGCTTTATGCATGGAAAATGATACACACAGTTTAAAACACACCCCAGATAATGTGTGGATCCTTTGCAATGATATCCTGCTTGACTGTGCTGATTTGAGTTACATGCCTAGGTAGGGTCTAGCTAATGCCTGAAGCACTACAGTGATGTACGCTTCCAGAAAAGTATCTGTAGCTTTCCAAAGTAAAGCAGAATAGTAAGTAATGAGAAAGGAGGCCTGATTATGTGACTGGTGGTCACTACTCTCTACTGATCCAGTTGCACTCTAGCCTGTATCTACATTAAATAACAATTCATCTACCATTCTTGTTCTCCTTGTGGTCACCTTTATCTCATCCTGCATTTGATGACTTCATTTATATAGCTCACTGCTTCCCTTCCAAATCTCCTGGCCCTGTCATTCCTGAACAGCCTGTACTCTGGCGTCTCCATATTACAAAGTTGTTGTCAATGCTTCCTAATTTACTGATGCTACCAATACCACCCATCTGTACCCTGGCATCTCCATGTTACAAAGTTGTTGTTGCACCAATTTATATTGATGCTACCAATACCACCTATCCCCATCTTCACATATCCATAAAAAAAGTTGTTGTCAATGCTTCCTAATTTACTGATGCTACCAATACCACCCATCTGTACCCTGGCATCTCCATGTTACAAAGTTGTTGTCAATGCTTCCTAATTTATTGATGCTACCAATACCACCCATATGTCCAATGTGCCTAGTTGTAGTTACTCCTTTCAGCCTAGACTCACTGCATTGCTTATGAATATGTTTTCCCATGCTGCGAGTCACTTGTTTGCCACGCTCTTCTCTTCTGCGTGTTTTTAACTTCTGTTTTTTGCATGAATAGCTGCTTATCCTCTACTTCTATAACAACCCTTCCATTACAAATTAAAGGTGCAATAATGAAGGTTCACCTTTATAAACCATCAGTGAGAAGAGTAAATCTGCTCCCATATCTTTCTACCTGCACTTCCACATCCTCCTACCTCCCCAAATCCTCCTCTTTTGTCTACTACCACACCTAGTTATTATACCCTCCAATCATTTTTTTCCTCTTAAACTAGCGCTGACACATGTAACATCGCTGCCATCTTGATGTCAGTGTCTCTCTCTCTCTCTCTATCATCTCACTAGCATTGCATGCACTTCTCACTACCACTACAGTTGTCTGTTTCGATAGACTATTGGTACCTAAATGCACCACAACATGCATCTCCCAGTGGTGAATGCCATAATCACCCTGTTTCATATTTTATTAAATCTTAACTGTAAGACCAGCTTCAATGCAATCTTGGATCTCCTTGTGTAAACTCTTACTCGTCTTAATGACAAGAGTCTCCAGCCATCAATACTTATTTCTGCATCCACACAGTAGCTCATCTTTTCCTTCCTTCGGTCTTATGTCACTACTATTTCTATCTGCAAGTTTTTTTCAGCAGAGTCTTCTGAAAACATTAAAAACAGGTAATGGAATTTTTTTCAGTTTATTTAGTAGTGCATTAAAACCTCTTGTTGATATATTCACCTACTCTGGGCCATATGCAGAAGTAACTTCAAATGTGGTTTTACTTACTTTCCTTGATTAAAAAGAAACCGTTATGGATTATAGGATGGTTTGCCTAGGCTGCACTCATGTTAAAAGGTTCTAATGTGCCTCTTGATGAATCATTTACTCCAGCGTCACAACCTGTTGCTATTAAAGTCCAGCTTACTGTTTCTGTACCCCTATGTTATTTGTCCCATTAGTGCAGGAAGATAAAATAATCATCTGTAAATGACACAGTCAGATTATCACCTCAGAAAGTCTAGCTGCTGGTTACAGTTATTAAAATTACCCATATCATAACAATTGTGTGTAAATAATACATTTAGATTACAACAACTTTGGTATCAGATGTTTGGAGTAAAACTGATTCATATGAGGGGAAAAAGAACCTTGGATGCTTTTTGTGTTTCATTGGGACTGCTAGATGGTGGATTATATCTAATGTAGAAGGACCAATTTGAAGGAGATTGGAGACTATAAAGTGGTGGCCGGGGAAAGTGTAGTTAGGCAGCATAGGATGGTGGTTTGTAGGATGACGTTGGTGATCAAAAAGAGGAGGAGGAGTGTGATGGCAGCACCAAGGATCAAAAGGTGGAAAATGAAAAAGGGTATTTGTGAGATGGAGTTCAGGGAAGAGTTAAGACAGGCACTGGGTGGCAGTGAAGAGTTACCAAATAGCTGGGTAACTACAGCAGAGCTAGTAAGGGAGACGACTAGAAAGGTGCTTGGTATGACATCTGGACAGAGGAAGGACGACAAGAAGACATGGTAGTGGAATGAGGAAGTACAGAAGAGTATACAGAGAAAGAGGATGGCAAAGAAGAAGTGAGATTGTCAGAGAGATGAAGAAAGTAGATAGGAGTATAAGGAGATGAGGTGCATGGCAAAGAGAGAGGTGGCAAAGGCTAAGGATAAGACATATGAAGAGTTGTATGAAAGGTTGGACACTAAAGAGGGAGAAAAGGACCTGTACCAAATGGCTAGACAGGGGGACCGAGCTAGATAAGATGTGTAGCAGGTAAAGGTGATAAAGTATAATGAGGGAAACATGCTCACAAGCGAGGAGAATGTATTGAGCAGATGGAAAGTGTACTTTGAGGGGTTGATGAATGAAGAGAATGAGAGGGAGAGAAGGTTGGATGATGTAGGGATAGTGAATCATGAAGTGCAATGGATTAGCAAGGAGGAAGTAAGGATAGCTATGAAGAGGATGAAGAATGGAAAGGCTGTTGGTCCAGATGACATACCTGTGGAAGCATGGATGTGTTTAGGTGAAATGGCAGTGGAGATTTTAATGAAATTTTGGAAAGTGAGAGGATGCCTGAGGAATGGAGAAAAAGTGTTTTGGTACCGATTTTTAAGAATAATGGTGATATGCAGAGCTGTTTTGGTATCGATTTTTAAGAATAATGGTGATATGCAGAGCTGTAGTAACTACAGAGTTATTAAATTGATCAGTCACAGCATGAAGTTATGGGAAAGAGTAGTGGAAGCTAGGTTAAGAAGGGACGTGATGATTAGTGATCAGCAGTATGGCTTCATGCCGGAAGGAGCACTACAGATGCAATGTTTGCTCTGACAGTGTTGATGGAGAAGTACAGAGAAGGTCAGAAGGAGTTGCATCGTGTTTTTGTAGACTTACAGAAAGCATATGACAGGGTGCCTAGAGAGGAGTTGTGGTATTGTATGAGGAAGTTGGGACTGTCAGAGAAGTATGTAAGAGTTGTACAGGATATGTACGAGGGTAGTGTGACAGTGGTGAGGTCTGCGGTGGAAGTGACGGATGCATTTAAGATGGAGGTTGGATTACATCAAGGATCAGCTCTGAGCCCTTTCTTATTTGCAATGGTGATAGACAGGTTGACAGACGAGATCAGACAGGAGTCTCCATGGACTATGATGTTTGCAGATGACATTGTGATCTGTAGTGAGAGTAGGGAACAGGTGGAGGAGACCCTGGAGAGATGGAGATATGCTCTAAAGAGAAGAGGAATGAAGGTCAGCAGGACTAAGACAGAATATTTTGCTGTGCTTGTATACTACTGTAGTGTTTTTTTTTATTGTACTATCTGGAGCGTTTCTCCTTGGGTCTCCACTGAAAATGGGACAAAATCCCAGTTGGACTAACCCGGTCAACAAATGTCAATAAATAAATAAATAAAATATATGTGTATGAATGAGAGGGAGGACAGAGGAATGGTGAGGATGCAAGGAGTAGAGGTGGCAAAGGTGGATGAGTTTAAATACTTGGGATCAATAGTTCAGAGTAATGGTGAATGTGCAGGAGAGGTGAAGAAGAGAGTGCAGGTAGGATGGAGTGGGAGGAGAAGAGTTTCAGGAGTGATTTGTGACAGACGAGTACCAGTAAGAGTGAAAGTGAAAGTCTACAAGAGTGTAGTAAGATCAGCTATGTTATATGGGTTGGAAACAGTGGCATTGACAAAAAGGCAGGAATTAGAGCTGGATGTGGCAAAGTTAAAGCTGTTAAGATTTGCACTGGGTGTGACGAGGGTGGACAGGATTAAGAATAAGTATATCAGAGGGTCTGCCCAGGCTAGAATGTTTGGAGACAAAGTCAGAGAGGCAAGATTACGTTGGTTTGGACATGTGTTGAGGAGTGATGTTGAGTATATTGGGGAAAAGGATGCTAAGGATGAAGCTACCAGGTAACAGGAAAAGAGGAAGGTCTAAGATAAGGTTTATGGATGTGGTAAGAGAGGAGATGCAGGTGGTTGGTGTGGCAGAGCAAGATGCAGAGGACAGGAAGAAATGGAAACAGATGATCCACTGTGGCGACCCCTAATGGGAACAGCCGAAAGAAGATGATGATTGGGGCTGCCAAAAGAAGAGTAAGGGCTGCGACAGTCGAAAAAAATAAAGGAGAAGCATTGCATTGTCTGCTGGACCCTGGTCATGCTAAATGTCGAAGACTGTCTGCAGTTCTGGTGGTCATATGTCTACACATTATATCATCATGCTGTACGCCATCAGAAGGTTGTGTTGCTTGGCAGGAAAAAGATGCCAAATATTAGAGAACCTGAGTCCTTCTCAGAAGACTACTGAAGAAATAGTGGATACATGGTAGAAGTGGATTAGATCATACTGAAAGAGGCAAAAATAGTTTTGCTAGCCAAAAATGATTTGATTGTAGTTCACAGACTGCAGACTGTATAGGCAGACGTCTCCTCACACTGGAGAAAGTACTTCTTCACACAGAAGGTTCTAGACCAGAGTACTGCAATCTGGTCAAATAATAACTTGCTGATTGGCGACCTGCTGAATGCATCTTGCCAAATGCATTCAGTCACATGGTCATTTCTCATCAAACCAGATTGCCAAAGACAGTGCATGCAGTTATCAGGTAATGAGCGGAGTCCAATCTGATAGTCAGCTTACCAGCTGATAGATGCAGAAGAAGCTGCATAATAAGGCTAATAAGAAAGGCCAGTGGCAGCTAAAACTTTATTATACAATGCTACCTAGCTGTGCAGATTGGACAAGACTAAAATAGACATATTGTCAACTTGACCTTTATTGAGAGGTATACAGGGTGCAAGTGATGGTAAAGTTTGTGCTTATGACCTGAGTGACATGACAGGGGGCATGTCACTGAGTATTTAAGTTAAGTTAGAGACTGTGTAGCAACTACTCAAATTCCATAGTTCTGTGCAGCAGCAATGAAAAACTCAGCTGTGATAGCAGGTGTCAGGAATAAAATGCAATGTGCTATGATTTTCACTAAATATTCAGTCACTGAAGTTCCATTACTATCAATCCCATACCGATATTGAGATTGTGATATCTTGGACAATTCATCTTATTTCAGGGTAAAGTGATATTGGAGGTAAAGTAGCAGGAGTGTAGTGCATAGTGGGGGATACTGGAGTGAAGCCATCCTACAAGAAAGCTTATAAGGTGTGTGAGTTATTTTCAAGTTGTGGTGTGTGTGTCTCTGAACAGCATTTTGTGGTTGTTCTTAACTCATTACAGGTGAGTGACGTCTCCAGGCATTTCTGCAGTTACCTCCTACTGCACCTCTAGGCGTCAAATATTGCCTGTTCATGTTTGCATTAATAATTCCAAAACCATGCTACATACAAAGTATCAGAATATTTTATCTTGAAGTTTACATGATGGCAAACACAATTGTATTGATATATGACTTCTGTCAGTTAGTATTTGTTAGAACTGTAATGTGATAAATTCATTTTTTAAAGGCTGAAGCCACACCCGCTGGGAGTTAAAGGTACACACTCAAGACAGCTCTGCTAGAGGGATATCCACATTTGTTATGCACCTGTGATAGCATATTGTATGCACTTCTGCAAGATAGCCTTTAAACACAGTTCTCTGACCTCTGCTTACTTCTGTTTGGATGCCTTTGGTAGCTTTCTTAGTAGCAATTCCAAAACTACATTCATCCCGGACCATTTCATTTGAATTCCTCTAATGACTTTGTCTCAAGTGAAAAAGGGGCCTGCAAGACAGTACTTTCAGGCAGCAATCCTATTTCTCATCCTAGTTTATGTCTAGGGCACACACTTGAAGTTAAAGACACCAGAAGCGGAAAAAAGTGCAGCAATGTAAAAAGACTTGTCCCATACTCCTGGGACATTTCAGCAGATAATTATGCTGAAAGTATGTCAGCAGCTCAATACAAGTGGGGAATAGTTGTTGGTGTACATCGGTGAATGATGTTAACACCTTGTCCTTGAAGAGAAGAGGTAAAAGAAGAAACTATAGAACTCTGAGGGTGAAATAATGTTCCTTATTGAGAGAAAACAAGTTGACATGATTGCAAATGATATCAAGCTATTTGGTCATAGATGTGTTGTGTACCTCTAGGAATTATGTGCAATGGAAGTAATGACAGTCCTTTAAAAATCAATCAATATATAGTCAAAGGAGAGTCGGACACAGTCTCTGCTGGCAACTTTGATTACCATGTTATAGATAATGCTATACAAGTGCTCTGTTTTATTTGTAATCAGGTTATATACATAGAAGTATTCTCATCTGTTTACCTTTGCTGATGACCTGAGTCACTGAGTGCAGTTGGTGGTATACCAACAATTTCACTGGAAATGTTTTTGTCAGTCACGTATTCCTGTTTTGTTGGTCTTTAATTCATAGATATTCAAAGCCATAGTAAACAAGACAATATTGTAGTTGTTGGCATCTTTTTATTATTCACTAGAGGGTGCAGTCCTTAAGTATTATAACTCTGTGCATTAATGTTTTCTGGATCCCCCAGGACTGCGAAGAACATCAGGCATACTTAGGAAATACTATACTAACCCATGAGTTCCACCCATGGGTGAGAATCTGTTTGGCGATTTGTTGCCTTGGGATGTGAGAGTCAGGTGACAAGAATGGCATTAATATCTGCTGCAGTGTCGAGACATTTTTGTTTATATACACCTAAGATCGTATTCTTATCCACATCAGCTTTAGCTCATCTCACAAATGATTCACTTGAACCTGCATTCATGCAACCCACACTGTAAGCAGTGTACCAAGTCATGCAAATGCCATCATCCAAGTCCATCTTGGACTAACTCTGGCAAGCCAACAATTGCTACTGATTTCCCCTTCTCTCCCACCCTGGGTGTATTTATGCTGTTGGAACTTGCTTATATGGTGTCATTCTCAACTCCCTTCTCATGCTCACATTTGTCTACTTTAGGATTATGACAGCACTTGTTTGATGCTCCCTCAAGGAACACCTATAAAGGTGTTCTGTATTTTATAAGATGGTTTATCATGTTGGTTAAGGCATTGCTCTTTATTTCAACTACTTTCATGACCACATCAGCAGTGGCAATACCTTGTGCGTTTTGATCTGGAATGCTCTATCACTTCCTCATTGCTTGAGCTGACATATGGTGACAATTCATCACTACTCACTTTCCTCACGCATTGTGACAGCTCATCATTACTCACTAAATTGCATATGGTGATAAACCATCATTACTCACAAACTGATATTGTTATGGAATAACCACAGTTCTTTGTTTCAATGTTCAAGGGTCTGTTATCATTCTCATTGCAATTTTCAAGATGGCAATACTACATCTGCATAATAAGTTTTGTTTCTTCCTCTTTAGGATACAATGGTCAAGCAATATGTCACTGGCTAATCTGACACATAATCCAAAGTTGTCATCTACATTGCTTAGTGTGTTGGTGTGTGTGTGTGTGTGTGTGTGTGTGTGTGTGTGTGTGTGTGTGTGTGTGTGTGTGTGTGTGTGTGTGTGTGTGTGTGTGTGTGTGTGTGTGTGTGTGTGTGTGTGTGTGTGTGTGTGTCTGTGTCTGTGTGTGTGTGTGTGTGTGTCTGTGTGTGTCTGTGTCTGTGTGTGTGTGTGTGTCTGTGTGTGTCTGTGTCTGTGTGTGTGTGTGTGTGTGTGTGTGTGTGTGTGTGTGTGTGCGTGTGTGTGTGTGTGTGTGTGTGTGTGTGTGTGTGTGTGTGTGTGTGTGTGTGTGTGTGTCTGTGTCTGTGTGTGTGTGTGTGTGTCTGTGTCTGTGTGTGTGTGTGTGTGCGTGTGTGTGTGTGTGTGTGTGTGTGTGTGTGTGTGTGTGTGTGTGTGTGTGTCTGTGTCTGTGTGTGTGTGTGTGTGTGTGTGTGTGTGTGTGTGTGTGTCTGTGTCTGTGTCTGCGTGTGTGTGTCTGTGCGTGTGTGTGTGTGTGTGTGTGTGTGTGTGTGTGTCCATCTTTTGTATTTGTTTAGCTAGTGTGCTTTTTGTGGCTTTCAGTCTTTTGTAAGTAGGTGCCATTTTGTTGGGAATTCTTGTAGACCCATGGAATGCGCTATTAGTATCGAAAAAAATAAGCTATGATTGTTGTGGCAAGTTTGATAACAGATGTTAGAACTAATGTACCAGCAATATCAGAAACACTGTTATGATAAGGGAGGTGATTTTTCAGAATTATAATACAGAATCAGAATGGACTTGCTGTGTCTAATTATGGTGGCTGCCAAAAAAGCAATTATTGGAAAATGGAAATCAAAATATAAACCAACTATATTAGAAGTAGTGAATATAGTAACAGAGGGTTCATTTTATTTATATAAATATATGATTATCTCATAAATATTTAGTAAGTAAAAGAGCTTCTTGTTTAAAAAAAAGGGGCTGAATATTTATTTTAACGTTGCGTGCTGGGTTATATATGATATATAATATATAGAAGTATAATATTGTTTGTTTTAATTTATTTGGCAATATTTTTTTTATTTTTTTGTATAAATATAAATTTGCCTAAATCACAAGTGATAATTCAATAAAGGTGTTTAAACTTTTCATGCTTTTAATTAATTCTAACTAATTTCAGAAGACTCAGTAGGCATACTAGGCTAGGATAGGAGAGTTTTTTTTTCCCTCCTTTCCTGCATGAGCTAGAACATCACGTCAGCGACTGTAGAGTTTGTAAAATTGTTTTGAATAGTCATAGAGAGTTCTCCAGAGCTAAAACCTACACAGCTTCTATCTTAATTTCTCAAAAACAGGAAAATACATTTTGGTCATTGAATTGGTAAAAGGGCAACTTTATCTATCAAACTGACATGAGTAAAAATTTGTCATGCCACAATAAAATAATAAAATACCCCTATCGATTTTTTGACTTTAAGAACAAGAACAAGTAAAAATCATCAATCATCATATTTGTATTATCTGCAGCCACTGATCATTTTTGACTACCTGCTCCTATAAATGGATGAATAAGCTTTTTTTCTGTTCATCATTTCTTACCTAAAGGGAATATGACATGCTGCTGAAAAGCTTTAAAGGCCTGAACTAAGGTTGGGAGGTTGACCTAATGGTTAAGGTGTTTGCCCACAACAACAGGTGCAAGGGTTGAGTCTCACAAGTAAGTAATAATTAGCTAGGCTTAAAATGGCGCGCAAGGGCAGTTAGCCTAGTACTAAACCTATGAACATTACAACATACACATCAAAAAGGAAAAGAAAAGCTAAGGCTGCCTACAAAAAAAAAAAAATCCTTCATTATAAAAAAATAGAACTGAAGCAAAATGTGTCCAAATGGTAAACTGCAAGTCCTGATATTCCCCCACTTAAAGGTCCATTCAGAAGTTAAACACATAAATGGTTATTTTTTCTCATCTTGTAACTTGTGTGTGCCTAATTACAATCAGGAAAAACCTTTAGAAATTAATTCCTTACCATGCAAGTACTTTAGAGAAACAGGTGAAATATTTCCCCATTCAGAGAAACCTTCAAGAAAATAATAATTCACTCTCATGTTTTGTTTCTCCCTACATATGACTATTGAGTCATCTGAAATAAATTCTGTCATACTACATAATTTCATTTTTGAAATTATAAACGATATATGGAGACAGACCTTGAAAACACTTGCTTAATAACAAATGAGAGGTTACTAGAGGCCTCTATTCATATTGCCTACCCTTATTAGGATTTTACAAAATGTTGTGATAGTAGGAACCAACCAAACCAACTCTGCAGTAAACAAAATAGACAGTGGACCATGGCAAGTGTAAGAACAGCAAGAATGGTTTGTAAAACAGGGACATTTGAGAAGGTTGTGGATGTTTCTGTGTGAGAGGAAGGCTTCAGAGGAAAGCTAAGAGGAACATTAAATGACACAAGGGGAATAGTGAAAGTATTACTTGGACTGACTGACTGACTGTGAGGATCTATGATTTATGAGGGCTGGGACAACACTAAGAACATACATCATGGATAGTCTATTAACTCAGGGATAGCTAAGAGTTATGTTGGTGTGTGTGTGTGTGTGTGTGTGTGTGTGTGTGTGTGCGTGTGTGCGTGTGTGTCTGTGTGTGTGTGTGTGTGTGTGTGTGTGTGTGTGTGTGTGTGTGTGTGTGTGTGTGTGTTAGTGCTTGAAAGTGTGTGGGAGAGTGAATGGGGGGTGTATGTACTAAAGTTATACATGGACGACTAATAACAACTGCCCCAAGAAAATGTTGAATTATATGTGCAGTAGTTATGGGTGATTCAGAGACATGTAAATTAGCCTGTAACGAGGTCTTTCCTCACTGCAGCTTGCATGTCTTTGAGTCACATTTTTCTGTATCATAAAAACAGTTCTATTTGGTCAGTGCTCTTAATGCCAATGGTGAGGTTCTTTCTGAATTTCCAGGACAGTACAAGTTATAGAACAAGTTAATAATTACTGAACAATGAAAAGACTGTTTCTGTTAATCTTTGTTACTCTCAAAAATGCACGTGAACATACACACACACACACACACACACACACACACACACCCACACACATTAACGCACAAGCACACATGCGTGATACACACTCACAAATGAAGCTTTATTTTATGAAAAGTAGGGCAGTAGTAATGTTTTTTAGTTGCCGGACTGCACACAACATAGTATACGACCTTAAGATGTTACATTTAGTTATCCTGCTAAATAATCCTCTGCAAAAAAGTCCCCATGGCTAAATTCATGTGTATTTCTATTACTGTAAAACAGCCCCCTAGAGATGTCAGCATTGGCTCTAGGTAGTGGCCACTGCTGACTTGGCACCCCAGACGAATCCCACCCTTACGATGCACCCTTGACATCCCACGAAATAGGAAAAAGGAGGAGGATGCAACACTAAATGGGAACACTAGATAGAGAATCTAGAATTTGTTAGTTTCATTTATTAATTTATTTTGTTGAATAGATAGTTTTCTTTGAGCTTACGATATAACACCTCAACACACACATCTGTTTTCTTAAAGCAGGGTAGCAGAAAGATGTTATAATTGTAAAACTGCAGTAGACATCATATTCAGTTGCCTTTATCATGTTAAACATACACTAGCAAGAAAACTGTTCCTGCACCATTAAGGTCCACTTTCATTACCATATTTGTAGCTTATTTGTCTATCCCTCAGCAACATTACATGTGGATTGAGAAGAAATGTCTAACAGATTACTGAATTTGTTTATTTGCATTAATTGACTGGATGGATCCCACTAACTATATATAACCTTTATTCATGGAAGAAGTGAGATGGTATTTCCAGTGACTGGCTGTGTGACATTTTACAACAGTAAAGGGAAACCCTGCTCTTCTTTTAATAAGTGCCATGGCATGATTAATATAACCTGGAGTGCCAAGAACTCAGGCTGATATGAGCATTGTTTAACGACACATTTGATGGTCATTACTTTAGGAATGAGCACCCCTCTTACAGGCTGCTACAGTATTTAAATACTGAGCCTAGTTCCAAGTGTGAAGATACACTATTCTTGGAGTGTTTCTGTCATCAAAGGTAAGTACACTAACTGCTAAGCAATTTGAAAGCGTTAATCACAAGAAAAGCAACAGACTGTTGTAGTTTTTACTCTCTGTTTCTCTTTTTATTTATTTGCTATATTGGGACAGTACTGCAATTTTTTTTATCAGGATTGTTCTATTACATTTTAAGTAAGAAGTTGTAAGTCAGGTAACTGTAAAGAAATTATGTGCAGCATGAATAGTGTATTACTTTATGCTGCTGTTTACCTCGCGTGGTAAAATGTGGCATTTATAACATTTTATTGGCAAAGAGGTATTCCTGTTAGCCAATGAGTAGATACAGACCTGACAATGCATTTTATAAACTAGCAATATCCTGTCCTGTCTTCATTAATCATGTTTAGGAACAGCTCTTGCTGGAATAACATAACTTTTAAATCTGCTTGTATATCTGTCTCATTTAGCTGCTCTAGTAGCCATGAATTTCTAAAACTGTGCACCATCAAAAAATGTATTTTATTGCATTATTGTAATACAACTGTACTATAATTAGCTTTCTTTTATATAGTTTATAAAAACAGACACAGCACTAATCATATCAGTACACTTGCTGTCTCAAATTATATGCTTTCACATGTTAACTTTTCATTGCTTCTCCACTCTGATATTACAGCATTCATTCAATTAATTTAAACAACCACACAACCGTAACTGTTTAAACAAATTAATAGAAGGCATTGCTGAATTGTGATCCTTACTGACTGCTTGAAATGCATTGCTAGTGTTTCATTTTCACACTGCCAATCCGTTCCTACCCCTAACAACATTCTCCTTTGGCAGCCTTACATTTGCAGCTACCAAAAATAATGTTTTTGTTTTTCTTTTACAATGATATCCAAAAATCATGAAACTCAGGTAGTGTTCCAAAGCAACAAGCCTTTTTTTCGTCACAGACAAGGGATCCTCAATAAAAAAATCAGAAATATATTTTTTTCACAAATAATTTTGTTTTTGTTACTGAGGATCGCTTGGCTAATTCTCTGTATTTTCCTGCTGTAATACAAAACAGCTACAAAACTTACTTGGTTCACTTAGTTCTTGAATGTATCCCTCAGCATGTTGCACTTCAAACACAGGAGGATTGTCATTTGCATCTAGAACACGAATACGGATGTCAAGAGGATTTTCTTCCTCTTGACCAAATTGATTTTTTGCAACCCCTTTCATCTAAAAAAAAAGAGATACACTTTAAACAGTGCAAAGAAGATGCACATAATGTTAAAGAACAAACATATAGCCTCTTACAGAAGGTCTGCTTTTTGATTTTGGTAAAAACTGTTTTAGGCCACTATCAAACTAACAACTGCAAGTAATAATTCTAAATGATGGTTAGTTAAAAGATTAAGCATTACAGCACTGACTGGTTTTAATTCAGATATAACAGTTGAATACTGCAATATTAAAGAGACTAAGGAAAATGAGATTACATACATAAAAGGTTAAGTGAAGCTGTTACGCATTTGTAAGTCTATTCAATGGCCAGAAATCAAAGTAAACTCATATGGCTGCAACATTACCATAGTGGATACAAGCTACCATTCAGATGTCTTTGAATAGATTAGTGTTAAAACCTGGAAGCTTAAAAACAATACATTTGGACCTTTATACTGTTAGTTTCAGGTGACTGTCAGGACCTTTATATTGACTTTGCCTTGTGCTTCAGTCAATGCTGAACAATATAAATGGAACCAGTTCATTTGCACAGTTAAATAAAATAAAATGCTGTGTCTATGAAACCTCATGTGAGTGCTGTTTTAATTCCCAAGCTGAGGAAAATCATTCCTCACAACTTTCTTTGGAGATATTTTCTTTTTCCCAGATTATTGCCATGATGAACAATGTATTTTAATGGGAACAAATGGATGTTTCTCCCTGAAATGGGAACATATTCGGATATGTTACAACTAGATATGCCTCATTTTATGCCTAATCCTCATCTTTTAGTACCAGCCGCAGAAAATGTATATAATGCTACCTGCAACAACCCTGATTCTCAACTTTCTGCTTCCAAAAACCAGGCAGGAGTTACAAATTTTCTGAAACTAGCAAGCATTTGTTCTCTCACCTCATGTCAGACCTTACAGAGATAATCAATATCTACACCAGCAGGGAGCAAGATCCTGGTGTCATCCAACCCTTCCCCTGCAAACAAGGTGGGGAAGATTGTGGGCAAATTTTGTAAGAGAAATTTTCCTTCTTCCACTTTGGTGTGAAGAATTCTTAACTTTCTGAGACATATCTGGATGTCTGTTCTTTTTTTGTATTTACAGTCTGAGAGACAAATGCTATCACTCTTTCCCCAAAAGATAGTGCCTATCTCAATTCTGTTCTTTCCCAACATTTCCAAAGTATCTAAACATGCCTTAAGAAGTCTGTATGACTTTGAGAATACTATGTCTAGGACCTCTGCTTTTGCTACTGTTTTGAGAAGGTATGCCTGGATATGAAATCAAGTTTTCTGATGAGGTAAATTCTGAAATTTTGAATTTAGCTTTAGATAAGTAGGTTTTATTTTTATCCATCACTTGCTCAGGTCCTCAAACAATTTGGTGAGTGAGGGAAATTAATTCAGGGAGTTTCTAAGATTTTTCAACCCCTCCTCCTTACAAAATTTCCCAGATTCTCATTCACACCTAAGAAGCAGAACAAACATTTCCTGCTTTTTCAAGCCCAGCAGAGAAACAAAAAAGAGATGTCAAAGAACAATAGGAAATAAGGATTATTTCCAAAAAAAAACAGTCTAAAGCTTCAGAATGACTATGCCAGTAGTCTTCCTCCTTTTCTCTCCCTTCCTGCCCCTATGTCTCTAAACCAGTCCCAAAAACTGGCTCTGTATATTTCTCTTTGGTGACAGTTTGTGACAGATTCATGGGTGTTAAAGGTGGTTCAGGAGTGAAACACTTGGCATTGGATACAAAACCTCCTATCCGGTTCCGTAGAAGTGGCATTGTCTGTGACAAGTACCTGTTCCGTCAGCATGTTCTGCTAGTCTTGCAAAAGAGACTGATGTCCCTTGAGTGGGTGTTTCTAATTTAACACCACAAATGTAGATATACTGATAACAATGAACTTCTGAATGTGTAATAGGTGTAAAAGAATAGGATCATTGAGGCTGTATAAGTGAGACAGATGTTACCCGTCAGAGCCTGTATGATACTATGAGAGAGACAGGGTTTTTACATGATTTGTGCAGTTTTTATGACTTGGGCTTTTGATTTTTTTTTTAATTGAGGATGTATTGTGGTCATTCCAGCTCTGACAAGTGTTTGGATAGGTACATAGCGAAAGGGGCACTATACTTACTGATCAGCCTAATGAGTGCCTAGTAAAGAACAATTACTTCCCAGGGTCTGGATGCTGCACCTTTCAGTACAAGTTAAATGATGAAAAAGGACTTCTTTACAATAGATGATGCATGGTGGTCAAAGGACATTTCATTGTCAACAGACATTCCCACAGCTCTAACCGTGGGATCAGTTTCCAGGAGGGTGTTTTCAATACAGAGGGAGTCATGCTTGCTGAAGGATACACTTATACATTTCTTGGCATTTAGATTCAGTCCATGGTTCTGGCACCAATTTTCTGTTTGGGGCAGGCAGATTTGTAGGATCATGGTGTCCTCTGGGGAGTTTATGATGACACCAGATTTGTAGACTTGTACAGCCACACTCCTTTCATATCAGTTTTGACTTTCAAGAAGTCAATGCCAAAGAGAAGGGCCCCCAAGGAGTGAACTCCGGAGTACTCCACTAGTGGCAGGTTTTTTGGTGGAGATAAAGCCACTCACACTTACTTTCTGTGTCATATTTGTAAGTCAGTTTGCTATCTAGTAAGTTACAAAGGGATTAAAATTTAGATGGAAGAATCTATATGTGATGCTTGAGTGTAGGATGGCATTGAACACCTCTGCAAGGTCCAGCTAAGTGGTATGTACAACTCTGCCCGCGTTCATTTCCTCAGTGACCTTTTTGAAAAAGTCAACCGAGTTAAGTAAAAAGGACATGTCTTTGAGGAATCTGAGCTGGCTTGGGTCAAGAATCCCTATTTTGTAGATGTATAATGAGCCTTTCCATGACTGGCCAGGCTTATGGGTCAGTAATTATCTGTTTCTGCTGTAGCCCCAACTTTGTACAAAAGAATTACTGTAGCTGTTTTCCATTCTTCTGGCAGAAAGCATCTATTAAGGCTAATGTTGAATAGCCTCTCCAAGGGTCTGACAATTTCTGTTTCAGTATAGCCAGTAGGCAACCTGGTATGTTATTCTGCCCCATAGATATAGTGTTCTTTGCCTCTAGTTGTGCCTTGAGAACTTTGTCTTGAAAGATTTGATGGGAGGAAAGATGTGGCTATTTGATCAGAGAATACTGGAGGGGATAGAGGAGTTGGAATTCTGCTTGTAAAATGTAGATCTCTTCTGGGACTGAGTATGTGGTGTCATGTTCTATTAGTTTTGCACAGTGATGAGCATTGTTTCAGAGATTTCTAGCATAGGTAAATAAACCTTTATGATTATCTTTCACTTGGATGGCTATTTCTATCTCATATCTATCTTTGGTTGATTTAGAATTCCTTGTTTAGTTTACAAGAGCATTTTTGGATTCACAATAGTTATTTTTTTATTATTTATTTGCATGAAGTTATTTTTTGTTTCTTTCTTTTTTTTAAAAAAATATGGTTTATATTAGATTTTGACTATAAAAGTTTTTTTTTTTATTAATTTTGCATTGTATTTATTTCTGAGGGGGACAGATGCATCTGTGTAACTATTAATAAGTACATAGAACTTGGTGGTAAAGGAGTTCACACAATCTGTGGGATCACTGAGATGGAAGAGATTGTTGAAATCAGTCAAGTTATCTGCCAGGTTTATTAGATTAGCCTTTGCATAGTCTCTTGAATAGTTAGGTACTGGAGGATGCCCTTGTGGTATATGTGACTGACATGGTCAGATTTGAAAGGGAGGAAGTTACAATTGGCAAGGAACAGAGCTGCCCCATACTGGTAAGGACTAAGTCCAGGATTTTATCTCCCTGGTTGGGGTGTAGACTAACTGGTCCAGGAAATGACACTTATGGTACTTATGTTGTCCAGAAATCTCTGGGCATACATGTGTGACAATGTATAAGTATCCTAGCTGATGGTGGGTTAGTTGAAAGAGAATATTTTTTGGGTTAATCCACAAGGACTCTATACTGTTTAGGTAGGATGTATGGGCCAAAGAGGGGCTCCTATTTTGCTTTGATGCAATAAAGAGGTTTGTTAATAGTGGGGGTGAACATGGAAAATTTCCAGGTCATTATCTTGTTAAACAAGTCTAGAAGTGGGATATATTTTTTAGGTATACAGAGACACCTCCTCCTTTAGTGCCGAAGTCTAATGTTGTAGGCCTGTATGAGTGTTAGACAATGAATCCCTCTACTAATGGAGTGTTTTCACTGGCCTTCAACCAAGTCTGTCAGGCGGAAACAACATAGATGCCTCCACCTTTCAGCCCATTGCCATCCTTTCCCATTTCTCAAAAATCCTCAAGAAATCTCCTTAGCTACCTACTTGACAACAATATACTATCTCCAACCCCGCATGGATTTAGACCAGGGCACGGTACCAAAACAGCTCTTATTTCCTTCTGTAACACTATCAATTGGCCCATGACACCAGAAAATTTGCCTCATCTCTATTTCGCAATCTGTCCAAAGCCTTTGATAGTATTTCTCAGCCACTCTTTCTTAGAAAACTATCCAATATAGGTATCTCTCCCTCTACTCTACACTGTTTTTCATTGACCTCTCAGACAGTCAACAAACTACAACATGGCTAAACTCTTTCCCTCCTTTCCTTAACACCTCCACAGGTGTCCCCAATGGTCCATCTTAGGCCCACTACTTTTCAGCATTTTCATCAATGACTTCCACTAGAGTCTCACTCAAGAAACAGTCATCCAATACACAGATGACTCTACTATTATCTGTACTGCCAACTCCCCATAAAAACTTCAAAAACTTACCCAAGCAGCCCTCAGCTCCACCAAAATATGGATGGCTAACAAACATTTAGCATTAAATCCAAAAAAAAAACTATACTAGTGTCATTTACCCCTAAGAAATCCTGCACCATATGTAAAGACACTTTCACTATCCTCTCCCATGACAACACCTCTATAGAGGTTGTCACACATACTAAACTTGTAGGTGTTACCATAGACGAACACCTAACTTTCGACATGCACATTCACAATAACATTAAAAAAGCACATCAGAAATTGGGCATGTTATATCGACACAAAACATTCCTCAATTACTCTTCCAAACTAGCTCTTGCCTCCTCTTTCCTGCTCCCCTCTCTTCTCTACAATGCTCCTCTTTTCACCAATATTCAGACCAGTCTTAAATCCAAACTACACTCACGCTATAACAAAATATCAAAATTTGTTACTAATGGAAAGCCCTCATCTCACCACCACTGCACCTCTCTTAGACTACTGAACTGGCTAGAACTACCTCACCACCTCACATATACTCAAATAACTATTGCCCATAAACTAATATACAATCCATCCAGTTGCCCAGCCCTTACTAACCTATTTACTCCATACCACCCTAACAGACCTCTCCACTCAGAAAGCCAAATGGTCCTACAGGTAAATAGACCCAGCCTCACCGCTGGACAATGGCTCCACTCCTTTTTCACAGCTAAACTATGGAACTCTCTCCCACCCTCTCTTACATCTACTAGCAATACATCTATATTTAAAAGATCCTTGAAACATCATGTCTCCTCCCACTGGCCATGCCTCTGTGCTAACTCCTCACGACCCATGACCTGACGTTTGTCTCTTCCCTTCCCCTTCTGCCAGCATTCCCTCCTTCTCCCCTCCCCACCTCCAGTACCATCACCTTTATCTCCTGAACAGATAAACCTTTTCTATACCCTTTACAAATGTACTGTTCTGTTGATATTTTTAACACCGCTATGGTGCCTATCTCAGTGCCAACTACTATACGAGACTGTCAGTCTAATCTGGAACAACTGTTATATGTATTCTTAACAAATTGTATATATTGCATTGTTACCTGAGCTTTAGTAGTTTAATCTGACATATTTTCTATCTTGTGTTTTTTCACATTGAATGTATTGTATGTTCTTGTGCTTTAGCAGTTTGATATGATATATTTGTTATCTTGTCTTTTATCACATTGTAAGCACTGTATTGTTACTGTGTTTTATCAAATTGTATGTATTTGTTTCTCTGTGGAGCTTTTCTCCCTGGGCCACCACTGAAAATGGGAACTTTTTGGCCCAGTGGACCTTCCCGGTCAACAAATGCAATAAATAAATAAATAAACAAATAAGTCACAGTAACAATGCATATATCTATATTTTATAAGGAAAGTAGTGCTTGTAGAGTGTTATTTTTTTTTTTTGTTAAGACTTCTAGCATTGTGCAAGAATACCTCAATGTTTTCCTGATTCTATTTAGTTATGTTGGAAGTTTTAGAAGACTGACTTTACCTAAAAGGTACAATGGCGGAGGATAAGGTTTTAGCCAATATACAGAAGACATGGTGGGGGGGGGGTGATGCTGCCATTCCAGGTAAACTAGTTCAAACTGTGTACAGTAGAGAGTCATTTAGCTGAATGTTGATTATCAGAAACGTCAATTATCTGAACCAGCCTTCCAAACTTTTCAGGTAGGAAAAATCATAAAGTCTGAATATGTAAACATTATACATATTCACTTGAGCGGGGGTGGCCATGGTGGTGCAATGGTTAGCATTGTCACCTCACAGTAAGAGGTTATCCAGTTCAATCCTCAGATGGGGTGCCTTCTGTGCAGAATCTACACGTCCTCCCTGTGGTCAAGTGGGTTTCCTCCAGGTGCTCCAATTTCCTCCTAAAGACATGCTGTAGGTGAATCGGACACTCTAAATTTGTCCTAGGCATGATTGCATGCATGTGTGTGCCTTCTATGGAAGGTTGGGCACTGAGCTAGCAACTCAACACTATAAAATTCCACTCCCAATCATGAGCGGAAAGGTGATCCACTGTGGTGACCCCTAACTGGGAAAAGCCAGAAGAAGAAGAATACATATTCACTTGAGCATGTTTTTTGAGCTTGTAGCCAGTTCATGTGTGAAAAATATACTTTTTTGTCCACTGAAATCAGTGAATAGTTAAAAAGTGTATTCCTGCATGCAGAAAAAAACAAGATTTTAGAAGTTTTTTATCCGATTCAATTACATGTTTGATTATCCAAACAGTTTGATTAATTGAACTACCCTAGGTCCCGCTTAGTTTGGATAATTGACTCTCTACTGTACCTTCTCATTTGAAGAAAATACTGCTGGTTTTCAAAAGTAAATGTACAAAAGTGGACAAAGCTGTAATAAGTGTGTACTGAATTACCACAATGGTTCAAAAGCTGAACAATATTTAAAGTAATCTTTATCTCTTTATTATACAATATAAAAACAACCCATTATCTGCTTTTTTGATTGTACAAATCTCATAAGAGCAACTGTAAACTGTAATTTGAAAGCTCTTTTACTAGGTGCAATGATGATGATACTGTGTTATTTGAACAGCTGCTTGTTGAAATTTTCTCCCCACCCTCAGCAGTATATACCACTGGAAACAGGAAGGCATCTTGTAAAACTCAAACTAAATACCATACTGCATGAAGCTTAAACTTAAAAAAACTTAAAAACATTTACAAGAGTTTATGCTGGAAGACACCCATGGAGACAGAATGCAATCTGTATTTTACTGAATGTAAAGAGTATGAAAATTTTATTTTGGTATTCATTGTCAGAAACATTAAGGGTACAGTATATCTTTCTGCAAGAAGTGCATAGTTTCTAGTTTATATACTATTTTTTCTGAACATTATATGTCTCTTTTAATGTTTCATTTTGAATTAGTTGTTTAAATGATGTACTGTTTGCATATGTATTTTGAAAGAAAATGTTTTAACTTATTTATCTGAAATAAAAACTTTTTTTATTATTCACATCTAAATGTTTGAAGCCTATGGCTTATTTATTATCTTAAATGTTTATACATTTTACAGTATGTCTGCAACTTGTGGATCCATTCAGGTGTAACTGCTCATAGCTAAGTGTGGCTATAACAGTAAATCTTTGTTCATTTGGTCAGTATTAAGTACTAACTGATGGTAGTGTACTATACATGGGACTGGAGTGTCTTGGTGCAGAGTTTCCATTTACTTCTCATTCTTGAAATATTGTGTATGAGTGTGTCGTGCATGTGTGTGTGTGTGTACATATGAATATATATATATATATATATATATATATATATATATATATATATATATATATATATATATATAGGTGTTCCTTCTTTGAAGGTTGTGCGTTAGGCCCGGCAAGCCAGCACGTCAAAATCTACTACCAATCATTGGCGGACCGGAGTTCCACTCTGGCGATCCCTGACTGGGAAAAGCCGAAAGAAACAAACATACATGCATAAATACATACATAGAAAAAATAATTTCAGTTACATTTTAATTACTACTGGCAAGAATATACAAGAAGATACTGCTCACCTGCATACCCAGATTACATATTCCCCATTCCAAAGGAGGTATGGGCCTCCTTGAAATTGGTTACATGTATAGATTTGCAATTGTGGGACTGGACACATATCTGCTGACCTCACAAGACCCAAACATAGTGAAAATTTTGAAACATGAGGAGAATAAATCTAAGATGACTTCTCTGCTTAGTCTAGCAGAACCATATCGGAGTCATGCAGGAATGGAAAACAAATCAAAAGTAGATAAAAATCAGGCAGCAACTGAATGTGCCAAAAAAAACAAACAAAAAAATAGAATATAAGGTGAAGGATGAGATGTGAAGGCAAGAAGTGTGGAAAATGCATAAATGCAGTTGCAAGTATAGAAAATTTCTGGAAGAACCTCATGTTGATCAGGATCAAATGCAGGAATGGTTAAGGACAGGCAAATTCAAACCAAAGATAAAAGGTTAATATTGGCGGCTCAAGACAGTGGGGTACATACACATTGGTTTACAAAGTCTATTGAACATGTGAAAGAAACAGACAAATGCAAGTTTTGTAAAACAGAATTGGAAACAATCACACACCTTGTTGCTGGCTGTGACATACTAATGGCAGAAGGATTGTATACTGAAAGGCATAATAATTTGGCAAGACTGTTGCACTGGGGATTGCGCAAACATTATGGTATTAAAATGGCTGAAAAACACTGGAAACATGAACCACAAAGCATCATAGAAAATGATGAAGTTTACATCACATGGCATCACCCATTACCAACAGTTCACAAGAAAGATGCGAGAAAACAAGATATAGTGGTCAATGAAAAGAAGACAAAAGTAGCATTGATCATTGAAATCATGACACCCAGTGACTACAGTGTCTTCCACACAGAGAGTCATAAAGTCATAAAATATCAGGATTTGCAGGCAGAAATGAGAGTAATGTGGAAGAAAGATCCCCCAGACAGTTTCAATAGTAGTAGGAGCAAAGGGTCTCATAAAAAAGAATCTACAGTCATATTTGGATATGCTACCAATATATGTAACTGTCTATGAATTGCAGAAAGATCATTACTGGGCACATTGAGGGTGCTCAAAGATTGAAACAATACTAATTTCATGAACTTTAATCTTACTTTGACTTAGGAATGGGGTCCATTCCCATCATGGTATTATTAACCCAAAAGACTTGGAGAAATTAAAACAAGATGTTGTGTATCATACACCAGACTCCCAGTCTACTGGTTAAATGTAACGTATCTTGCACTAGATCCCCACCCATTTGATTAAATTCTGTGTATCGCACGCACCAGACACCTAACCTTTCATTAAACTTCATATTTTTCATACAGCAGACCACAAACCCTCTGGCTAAACTTCATATATCACAGACTAGACCTCTAAATTTTGGTTAAGTTTCACATATCACACATTACCATAACATTTTTGGTTAAATTTCATGTATGAAACAGCATACTCTTAAAATGTTGGTTATTTTTTAGGTATCATTCAGCAGAACCCTAACCATTTGGTTAACCGGTATTGCCTAACCTTTAAGTTTAAATTTCTTCTGTCAGACACCAGACCCCAAATATGCTGGTTAAATTTCATTCATCAAACATCATGCACCTAAAATGTTGGTTAAAAGGCATGTATCACACACTAGACCCTTAAATGCTTTGTTAAATTTCATTTATCAGACACAAACCTGTAATCTGTTGAATTTACTTCGTTTATCACAAACCAGACCCCTATTTTTTGGTTAAATGTCATGTATTACACATCAAACACATAACTTTTTAGATAAATTTCACATATCAATAACCAGATCCCAAACATGTTGGTTAAATTTCCATGGATTGCACATTATACCTCTAAACTTTTGGTTAAATTTTGTGTATCACACAAACCAGACTCCTAGCCTTTTGATTAAATGCTATTTGTCACACATCATATCCCTATTTATGGTTAAGTTTCACATAGCACTCACCAAACATAATGCACCTACATTTATTAGTTAAATTTCATCTATCACACATCAAACACATAATCATTTGGATAAATTTAACATGTCACACACCAAACCACTAGCGTGTTGGTTACATTTCATCCATTGTACACCAGACCTCTAACCTTTTCATTAAATTCCATGTATTACACACTAAACCTCAAATCTTTTGGATACATTTCACATATTGTACATCAGACCCCTAGACTGTTGGTTAAAGTTTATGCATCTTACAGCCTTTTGGTTAAATTTCATGTATCTCACATCAGACCCTAACCATTTGTTTAAATTCATCAGACATAAACCTTTAAACTGTTGGTTACTCCTCACTTACTACATACAAATCAAACTTCTGACTGTTTAGTTAAATTTCATCTTTTGGCTAAAATTCATATGACACACCACACCACTAGCCTGTTGGTGTAAATTCATGTATTGCGCACCAGACACCTAATCTTTTGGTTTAAATTTCATGTATCATGCACTAAACCCATAACCTATTGGTTAAATATGAGCTGTAGCTCATTCATCAAGTCTCATAATTGGGTATACCAGGTGAACCAAGTGGTATTTACTTGCCATCAGAATCTACTTTATGTTTCTAATTAGAACATGAACTGTGTAGCATGTTAGATAAAACAGGAGACATTTTGAGGCCTGATAAGCATTAGGAAAGCAGACAAGTGGACTGATACCATATTGTAAAACTACTAACTACACTGCAATACTGTGTTTTGAGCATTGCTTTGCTCCCTGTCATGTGAAATGAAAACTAACTAAATGACTAAATGTAGGTTTTACAGCTCAGAAAGGAATGTATCTAGAACATTTATTTGAAGACAAGATCAAAGAAAAAAAATAGCAAAATCCAGAGAGAAGAGTGCAATGCAATGATGTACCAGAAGGATGAATAGAAAAATCAGAAATGTACAGTGTGAGCTCTTTATTAACACTCCATCTAAATGGATCTCTTACATCTCGACAGGACGACAGTTGCAAACACACTCAGATCAGGAAATTAAGCCTCCTCCATCTACATATAAACAGTGTTGGAGAGATAGATGCATTACCAAATGATCACCCCCATCTCTGGAGCAAAATCGCCCCTAAATGTTAAGTCTTCTTCAAGACTAACCTTGACAATTGGATGGGTTCTCAGAAGTTCAACCCTGGCCTGACATGTTTTTTGAATCCTCAAGTTCTGGTGCACATCATGAGGGTGATATTAAACAATATGCTCATGGCCTTCAGACTTAATTACCTTGTAGATGCTATGATCCTATAATCCTATTTTACAAGGGAAACAAATGACAAAGCCTATCTATGGCTTTGGCAAATCTGACCTACATCCAAGAAACCTGTATACACCAAGAGTGAGTTACAGGACAAACAAGTACTTAAGCCACAGCAGAGATGTGAGGAGAAAGATGTCCCCAGCAGTAAAATTGCAGACTGATGTCACTTCTTTGTTATTTGAGAAAAATTAAAACTAAAAACTCTTAAACTTGAAATTTAAAGCAAGAGTAATAAATAGGTCAAAACATCAGATGTTAATCCCGGTTCTATAAAAGTACTGAAGAAAAGCTTCAGCAGATGTATTCACCAGAATAGCTCAGCTCCTCCATATGGAAAAGGAATTTTTATGAATTGTGTTTTTATTATAATGACAATATGACAGTCTAAGATTGGACCTTGCTTTTAAACATCTCAGAAAACACCATCATTATAGCCAATGTTGCAGATCTGTAAAGTGGTGAATATATCCTGGTTAAACAGTCCTGATGGTTTCACCATTTCATCCCAAAGGGTGATGGAGCAAAACAAGGCTGAAGAATGCAAACGTCATCCAAAAAAGTATAAAAAGCAATTTATTCCAATCCAGTAATACAGGTAAGCGCTTTCATCCAGTAGGGCTTCATCAGACCATAAAAACACAGAGACCAACAAACATTTATATCGCTACAAATTGATAAAAGACCGGGAACTCAATGATTAATTGACTCTTAAAGAGACAAGGACACAAAAGCATGAATAAAAACAAAACCAGTACATAAAATACTAATAAATGCAAAATATAAAAGATCTATATAAAATGCATATAAAAAAATACATTTGAAACTATCAAGTCCTTAATCCCCTAGATTTCAAAATGGGTTTAAGGGGCACTTTATCATTAAGCCCAGGGTATTGATCAGCCCTGAGTCTAACTATCCACCAGGTTTCCCTGGTGTCTGTAAGATTCCTAATGTCACCTCCATGAAGGTTAGGATCTATCACCTCTATCACCATGAACTTAAAGCCATGGGTCTCATCAGTATCTAAAACATGCTTAGAGAGTGCATTAACTGTGGACTTAATCCTGATCTGATAGAGATGTTCACATATCCTATCCCTAAGCTTCCTATCTGTCTTGCCTGCATAATACATGCTGCAAGACACACATGGCTTTAGTTCATGGTGATAGAGGTAATATATCCTAACCTTCATGGAGTTGTTCATGTGTTTTTAAACCTACATAGACTGTACCTAAAGTTCTAGAAGTCATGGTACCATAACTTTACATTGTGAATGGAGCGTTCAGACCTGATGTTTTTCAACATGCCATTTTTCAATTCTGTCAGCTGCAACCATCTGCTGAAATCATGTTATCATGAGCCATGTACGTGCACCTTATTTATTTTTCAGGTACTGCAGACATGATGAAAAGTACAGTTTTGTACCTACCATAAATGTAGATGTTCGAAGATCCACATTGCTGCAGTCCTAACACTTGGGGTGTCCGCTGTCCAGTCGGCCCGAATACCAAAGTATAAGGCTGGCGTCGGTCAAGGGTACAAATCGCATGACCGATGTCATATCCTCAGTCTTTTCTTGCCCCAGATGTCAGAAGACCCTAAAAGATAAGGCCAAAACCAAAAACACCAAACACTCCTGTACCAAAAATATGTACAATATATACAAATAAACAAAAAGTACCACCCACACACCACCACCCTAAACACAGAGGGAAGGAGGGAATGTGGATCTTGAACATCTACATTTATGGTAGGTACAAAACTGTACTATGTTCTTCATCCCACATTGCTGCAGTCTAGAATCCCAAAACAGAGGTAAGGGAGGCTGGCAAATCATAAAGAAGCAGGAGCTGTCAACATGCCCTGCAAACCAGCCCTAGATTTAGAGTAGAGAGGAAGGTGGTAATGCTTAGAGAAAGTATGCACTGAACTCCAAGTAGCTGCCTCCAAAATATTTAGAAATGCTTGTTAAAGTGGCAGTAGCCCTAGTGGAATGAGGCCTAATTCCAGCTGGAATATCCTTGCCATGATGGGAATAACAAAATGCAATGCAAATAGAAATAGTTTGTTTTGACACACAGGCTTGCCCTGAGAACTCAAAGCAAAGAAACAAACAACTGCTGAGACTGCCTAAAATCCTTAGTCCTGCTTAAATAATAACTGCCTGTGTACATCTAAAGTGTGCAAAATCTTTTCCCCCCTTTTTTGGGATCTGCATAAAAAGTAGGCAAATGAATAGTTTGGTTTAAAGCCACACTAGAAACCACCTTAGGCATAAAGGAAGGTATCCTTATGGAAAATCAAAAAGGCTCAACAAACCCTTCTTGCAGAAGTAATGGCCAACAAAAAGCAGTCTTCCATGACAAGTATTTCAATTCAGCAGTAGTAGCAGGCTCAAAAGGTTGTAGAGTAAGTTTCTCCAACACAAAATTGAGATCCCATCTTATATTCTTTGCCCCTCTAAGAAATTGCTTGAACAAAGGATGAGAAAACAATGGTGGGTCACAATCATAGTGAGCTGAAATTGCTGCAGCATGAATCTTAATGGAAGAGAAAGACAAACCTTTGTCCAATAACTCAGTAAGATATTGAACACACCACAAATTAGGGCTCGAAACCTCCAAATCCTTTGCTGCACTCCAAAATAAAAATCTCTTCCATTTTTTGTACTAGGTCTTCTGGCTTCCATAATCACATTCAAAACTTGTTGAGGAAGTTGAGACCTGCTGTGGTTCAAAACAGAATATGCCAGGCTGTTAGATGAAGAGAGTGAAGCTTGACATTGAGTAGATGACCGTCCCTCTGAGACAATAGGTGTGGAATCAAAGTAAAGGCCATGAGGGCTTCCTTACCAGACTCCTCAGTAATGGGTACCAGTGTTGCGAGGCCAATCTGGAGCTATTAAAATCATCCTTGGCTTGTCTTGTCTGACCTTTAGGAGTACCTTTGGGAGGAGAGGCAGAGGTGGAAAGGCATACACATGAAGATTTTTCCAACTGAAAGAAAGAGCATCCACTTTCCAAGCTGTGTGATGAAACCTTTAAAACTTTGGCAGCTGGTGGTTTAGTGGAGAAGCGAACAGATCTATGTCTGGAGTTCCCCATGACACTGTCAATTCCGAAATACATGAAGATCCAGTTTCCACTCGTGGGGATCCATGATTTGCCTGCTTAACACATCTGCTAAGGAGTTCTGTGCTCGGCAAGAAACCTTGCCTGATTAGAAGAAAGCTTAGTGCAGTCTCCCCTAAAAAATTTGCTTGCCTGCATAGAGGGATAAGAATGTGTTCCCCTTGTTTGTTGATGTACCACATGACAGTTGTGTTGTCTGTTAGAATCAACACCTGCCCTGGAAGAAGTAACTTGAAAGAAATTAATTAAACTGAAACTGCTAACATCTCCTTCATGTTTGATATGTAGATGCTGTAGTCTGGCAGGCCACTTGTCTTGTATCCACTTTCCATTCAGATGAGCTCCCCAAGCTATGTCTGAGGCATCTGTCGTTAGAATCTGACTTGTTTAGGTGACATTCCTGAGCCCACCACAAAAATTCCTTTTGAATGCAAGGTATTATTTGAATGACAGTGTCCAAAAAGATGCCATGAACCCTAAGGCTTGAAGGACTGTCCTTGCAGTCAGCCCGGACTGAAGTAGTTGATGGAAGGAAGTAAGGAAAGATTCTTTTGTTTGTCCGGGGGGTTAAAAAATCATCTGGGTTGTTGCTATTCATCTCCACCACACAAAGCATGTCTTGAGAGGGTACTAGAGACTGGACTTTATTTCATTTCACAGAATACCAGGCATCTTAGCACTGCTATCATCCATATTCCAAAAAAAAAAATCTTCTTTCTTTTTCTTGAAGCAAGAATCAGTCGTCCAAGTAAGGAAGATTTGTATTCCTTTTTAGCTGAAGTAAGCTATCACTGGAGCCAGAACTTTGAGATCTAAAGTTACCATCCAGTGATCTTTGCCCAGCAGAGGTAAAAGCTGTTGTAACGTCAACATTTTGAACTTGGGAATGTCCAGATAAGTGTTGAGGATAGATAAATCAAAATTGGTGTGGTGAATGATATCCAATACCCATCTGTCTTGGGTAATTAAACTCCAATTTTCTTTGAAAAGTGCCAGCCTTCCCTCATTGGGTCTGCTTACGAAAGGACTGACCCGGATATGTCCACCCCTTAGTAGGCCAATTTCTACTAAACTTCGGAGGCTGAACCTGCAAAATCTTTAACAGTCTGCATAGACTTAGCCTTGTCCTCCATTTCTGATCCCTCAGCAAGAACAGAACCAGTGGCAGCCACCCATGGCTCTTCAGGCAAGAGAAATCTTGACCTTCCTGAGAGGACACATCTTGTAACAGTAAAGTCTCTCCCTGAGACTCCAAAGAAACTTCTGGCAGAACCTCCTAAGGTAGTATACACAAGGTATGGTAATCCCTATGTATCTATCTGTTTCCCAAAAAATAGTTATATTCACTTTTTGACATCCGGTTAAATACTGAGGCAAGAAAAAAAATATTACTGCAGCAATGTGGGATGAAGAACATCATATTTTGCCAAGTCTGTTTCATAAAATCGTCTTTAACAAAAATAGACTTGGATAAGGATAAACTCCCCAACGCTCCCAGGCAGAGAAATCTCTTCATACTGTCTAACTAATTACAACATACCCATCTAATTCATAGCACCTTGTAGCAAATGCATTTCAGCAATCCGACTGAAGAAACAGATTAATTGTACTTCTTCAAACTGCTCATCACACATTCATTATAGTTTTGGATGATAATGTAACAAATAAAAATTCTCATGTAGCAACATTCTGCAGTACACTGCATGGCTACTGTGTGAATTTTACTCAGAAATGAAATGGTGGAAATATTCCTGGCATGACACATTGCTGTTTTTTATCAGTTAACAATTATCTGTGCTTTTTCTATGCATTTTAAGTGAAGAACTAAGCAAATCTTATGTTTATGACCATAGAAAAACACAAGTGAAAAGAAAACACAGTATTTCTTCTGCAGTGCCATGCCTGAAATATATTTACTGTGAGCCATGTATTGCACAGCTATACAATACACTGCTAAAGCCAACTTAATTATTTTTTTAAGCTAATCAAAACATTGGGGTTCATAAGCACTCAAACAATTATTCTGAGATAATTTTGTCTTTTTTTCTGAGCATCCCCCTAGATCAACATCTATTTAATAACTGAGTATATCACTTAACTATATAATATTTTCAGAAGCAGTTGAGCTGAAAAATATAGGGCAGAGAGGGTTAAGTCCACAAGCCCTTGCAAACAACTTTCTCCTTTAGAGATGGATTTAAAATTTCTCGGTGCACAGTGTGTGAATAAAGCCACATGATCATATCAAAGCTCTAAAAGTGCAGTTTTTGTGCCTACTAGATTCATGCAGTTAGAATAAAACAAAATAAAATAAACAAATAGTCAATAGAATGGTACTACGAACTATACTACACTTGTACCTAAAATATTATGTAGACACTATGAATACTCAATAACATACCAGTAGATAGGACCAGAGAACCTTAAGTTTAAGGAACAAAAAACAAGTACATACATGATACAATTCTTTTTCTTCTCGATCTAAAATGCGTGTTATATTCAGATCTCCTGTTTTGCTATCTAGAACAAATACACCATACGGATATTCTTCAACACCTTCTCCATAAATGAAATAGGTTATTTGTTTTTTTAGATCAATTTCATGATCGGAACGAATCTGTAAAAAAAAATTAATATTAATTTGTTTAGTTTGCAATAAAAGGTAGCAACTGTATGAAACTGACATATCAAATTAACTTTTCAGCAGCTGGATAGACTTTCTTGTACAGTTCAGAAATGACAAATTATGCTTATAAATATCAGAATGGATACCTATTATCCATTTACATTTCTAGGCTTATGATGTGGGTGTCTGTAAGTGTGTGCGTGTGTGTGTGTGTGTGTGTGTGTGTGTGTGTGTGTGTGTGTATTTATGTGCGTGGTTAGACAATCCTTCTAAGTGGCCCACCTAATCACAAAAGGGTTTACATCCAGATCAAAAGAGGTCATTGTGCTCCTCTACTCATGACTCATCAGACCCATCTTAGAGTACAATGCCCCATTTGGGATGTACCTTACAAGACACCTGCAACAGCTGGAAAGACCACAGAAGTACCTCACCAAGAGGCTCAATGGCCTCAAACAGATGCCCTATGTAGCTCGACTGAAGAAACTCCAGTTGTGCTTGGTTGCATACCGCCTACTTAGAGGTGATCTCTGCCTGAGATGTCCAACCCAGAATTGATGGACATGCTCCACCTAAAGAAAACCTTATCCCCTCAAGCCACACCCTCTAGGGATCTAATATTTACCACAACAATAAATAGGATGTGCTGGAGGGATAGATTCCTGTCCCAGAGACTTCTCATTCTTTGGAACAAGATCCCCATCTACATTAGGCAGAGCTCCTTGCTAACACTCTTCAAAAGAAACCTTGACGAGTGGATGGGAAACAGAAAGTTTACCTCGGGGATCACTTCAGTGGCTCTGCTGGACAGAGGCACAGGGAACTAATCTTAGGGGACGGCGAAAGCCAACACATTCTGGCTAGTCTTATAAACGCCTTCAGGCAGATAGTCTAGTACCCACCTATGAACCTATTTGTATGCTGTTACTTCAGGCACATTCCCTTCATAAATTAATTCTCCCCCACCTAGTCCCCTGTTCAAAGCTTGAACCATCCCTCCTATAAATATATATATATATATCTCCCTAATACTCAAATCTGTGGCCTTACAAAGTGTGTCATACCCTTTTTTTACCCATGTGACTAGATCATTCTGCCGTATTCTTCATATACATTGTACCACTGTGTGATATGTCTAAGATTTTCAAACCACAGAATATTATAATCCTGCTCACTATATGGTAATCTTGCTTAGGATCTCAACCAGAAGTGAGTGCTACATGTCTAAGCACTAGCAAAGAAGTGGTTTCTGGTTCAATACTATGAGCTTTGATAAGACAAACCCAGGAAAGAAAGTGATGTCTGCATTTACACACCCAGGTTAAGCAGTACAACGTGTGGACTGGCCACACAGTTCATCAGAAATGATTTAGACTGCACAAGCCGGGGGATATGTCAGCTGCAGAAATCATCATTTGCACAGGTGTGGAGCACAGTGGCACTGGACAAAAATGCTAGTATAGGTGGAAGGGTTACAGGTGGTACCAGCTGGTTGCACACGGTTAGGTTGTTGTGGGTTGTTAGCGAGCATGTCCTCACATGATGGCATTGATTTGCTAGGACAGACTGTTGGTCAGGTGTAGTATCTGATGTTCATAATTATGATCAACAGTAGCTGAAGCTATATAGGTTATATCCTGCCAAGGACAGTGATAGTGTAAAATAAATGGAATAAAGTATAGGCTGCTCTATCCTGTCTCAATCAAGATGTATCTGTCGAATGGTCCAATGATCTTCTTCATTCTTGAGGAGGCACGGAAGCCTTAACAGGGTCATTCAATAGCCTGGAAAGAATTCATCCTTCTGTTCTGCAAGGTGACCCATCAAATATGGATGAACACAGGGTACCAAAACTGATCACTGAAGAAACAAAACCAATGTATCCACTATTCAGAAGTAATAAAACTTTGAAACTAAGAAGAGAACTTATACAATCATTGAGAACTGTTAGGGACACAATGGATGTTATGCAAATGGAAACTACCAGCACTGGCAGTCAGACTGATTAAACTGACACTTTTTTACATGGTACACTATGTAAACCTGCATCATGGGGTCTGCCCAGGGTTGGAAATATATAACTGATAAAATTTAGCTTTAAATCTGAGCACATTATTAACAAACTGATGGCTTATTCAATCAAAATCATTGCAATTTAGGAAGTAGAATGATGCAAGCCAAGGGAGCTCATATTACACGAGTAGCCATATTTTAATAACTATTAATTAACTGCTCAAATAAAAAAATATAGCACTAATATATGTCAATGAAATATATCATCCAGTGAGCTGCACAGCATGCTGATGAGAGAGTTTACTAACTGAAAGTCTACACTAAGGGAAGAAACCAGTGATGTGGGAAGGGCAGTGGGTGGAATGTCCTTAAATAGTTATACTAGAGAGATATATTTCAGAAAATAGGATCATGAAACAAAGTTTGAAATTACATGAAAGTTATAGGGAAAAGCTAAAACAGGTGGGCTTAAGACAGATTAGAGTAAAAGATGCATTCAAATGTTTCTGTTACCAGATGAGCTACAACAGTGGGCCATACCAAAATGGGGATACAGGTGTGGGATTTTAAAAGGGAAAGGAATCAGGCTGAGTGAAGGGACTGGAATAAATAAAGAGTGACCAGTAAAGGACTTACAAACAAAGTAACAGAGGTAATGACTTGAGAGGACAGATTATCAGTATTGAAAGCTAAATATTTTAATGACAGAGGAATTGAAAAAAGAGAGAAAAGAACAGAAGCTTTGCTTATAAATAAAAATTGAAAAGTATTGGTATGAAGTAGGGGAGATGGAAGAGAAATAATACCACATAGTCTTGGAGGTATTATTAAGGGCCAGGTGCCCTCACCTTTGGATCGACCAGTATCTGTACTGTACAAATACTGTTCAATTCCAAGGTGAGGACACATAACATTTGCACCATTCTTAGTGCTGCTTGTCTCCTGTCCCCCACAAACCAACAAGCAGGCAACTAACTAAGTACAAATTATTTATCAGGAACAGAAGACAGACGACAGTAAGAACTTTGCAAATGACAGAATGGATAAACAGGCTAATGTGAAAAAAACTATGCAAAAGAAGACATATTATAAGTTAGTCAATACTGGAAGGATTTCCATGGCAGTCAAAGAAAAAGTACCAGAAAGATAAGAATTTTATTAACTGGAATAAACTAGGTCGAATGATGAAAGCTATATAAAGAAAAAATAGAAATCAGTACACTAACATAGAATGAAAATGGGCTGATGAATCCCATAAAAAGAGACAGTATTGATGCATTCAAAGAGGACAGGAGCAGGCATACTAGCATTGCAGGAGCCACACTTGGGGAGGGAAACACAGGAAACTGGAGAGGAAAGGATACCAACTGTTGGTGGAGTCACATTATGAGGGAGCCAGAAGAAGGGGGTCATTATCTTAGCATGACAGGGCTTGCAGTTAGGGGTGATTAATACACTTAGGGATACCCATCTGGATGCAAAGGGTCATTTTCAAGCAGAAATATTCATTGTAGTTTCAATCTACATGCCACCTGGATCTAAGCAGGAAATGTAAGATATATGTTGTTAGAAATAATAAACTTTCCCCAGGGGATAGTAATAATAATAATAATAATGAGAAATTAAAACTTGGCATTTGCAAGACATGAGGTGAAGCCAATTAGAAATGAGAAAAATAAAAATAAAATGGAGAGGGTAGTAAGTGGAATTCTTGATGAGCATGGATGCTTGATGATTAACCCAGGATACATTTACTTTAGTCCAAAGACCAAGAGGTGATCCAGGACAGACATTATTTTTATTATGGGGAAGAATATATGATGAGTAAGTCACATAAATGTGAGTTCAGTAATAATCTCAGATTGTGCACAAAATGGGACAGAAAGCTTCATTAGAGGTTCTCAGGATATTATCCACAGAAAGATCAATACAAAGAATAGGTGGCACAAATATTGGAACTGGCAATTTGATTTAAGACTAGAATAATTTAAAAGATATGGTTTGGAGAGCAGTAGAAAGTATGGCAATGCAAAGGAATGTGTTGGCAAAAAGTAAAATGACAGGAGATAGGGGCCTGAATTAGGAAATGTCATCTGAGAATGAGTCAATTTCAATAATAAGGAAAAGGAGGGTATACAGAACCTATTAAGAGAAGTATGGGAAAGAATGAGAGGCTATTATTTCAGCAAATAGCTATGCAAAACATAGGCAATGTGAACTCACCAAAGGCCTTAAGGATATTGGCTACCTGATTAAGGTAGCAGAAGCTAAACAGAGCTATTTTAAAAATAAGGCAACCAGGGGACCAAGGACTAACAAGAGATCTGAATGAAATGGTGGAAGTTCTTTAGAAGGTACTATGATGACTTATACCAATAGAATCACCAGCAGGACTTGTAGACCACAAATTTATTCATAAGTTAAGCGCTTTCATCAAGTAACATTGACATCAACAGAACAATTAGAAAGGCAGTCATATGATTTAAATTCATCACAATTGCATAGGATAGGCTAAATTCCCACCAATCAATGAAACTAATTTTGAATAAATTATTACCATAAAATATACAATTAAAACTGAATAAAACACAGTGCTAATTGCAAACACTTTTTAAAAATCAAACCCTTTCTGCTTTTTCTTTTAAAGCAGGTAAAATAAATATAAAGTCATTCAGTCCTGGACACAGGTTTGCTGCTAAACAGAGTTGCCACATCAATTCGCTCTTGTTTAAAGTGTTTTTCTAGTTGCCGCCCCTAGGGTTTATATCTATCACGTCCAGGATGCCAAACTTAAACCCAGAAAAATTAGCACATGATTTACTATGCCTAAATAGAGCATTAGTTTCTTTTAAATTCTTGATATCGTATAAATGCTCATATATCCTGGACCTGAGAGCCCTCTCAGTTTTCCCAACATAAAACCCCGGGCAGGAATTACACTTGGTCAAATACACTATTTTACTAGTATGACAGTTACCTTTTTTAAAAAACACTGTGTCCTGATTTAAATTGTCAAGTTTTAAACTAACAACTGACAATATAAATTTACACTGTGCACAATAACCACAAGCTTTGGTGAATTCATTTGATTTTAAACCAATGTTGTTCATATTACCCTCTAAGGTGAACTTTAAATTGTGACCTACTTTAGTACAAAAAATAGTTTTTTCACTCACTGCTTGCAGAATACTTTGGTCACCCCTGAAAATATTCTAATTCTTGTGAAGAATGTTCCTTATTTCATTATAATGAGAACTATATTGTACAACACAGGCCTGCATAAAGTTGTTATTAAAACATTCTACTTTTTCAATATTTTTTGTTTCAGAAAGTCCTTTACCTAACAAGGGCTTATATTTCAAACCCCACTCACTCAAAATATCCTGTAAAATATTCTTAACAAGTTTCAAAGGGTACCCTCTCTCCAAAAACATACTCTTAAGGCCACTGAATTCCTGAATAACGTCCTCAAAATGAGAAGTCATCCTAGAAATTCTGATGGCCTGTTCCTTGACAATACTTTTTTTCTGGTAAAGTGGGTGATGGCTTTGGAAATGGAGGTAAGAATTACAAAAATGTTTTCTTCCTATATATCCTTTCTAATTGTTCTGATGAAGTGAATGTTACTTGATGAAAGCGCTTAAATTATAAATTCATTTGTGGTCTATAAGTCCCGCTGGTGATTCTATTGGTTTTAGTTTTTGTTTTTTCACCAGTTCACTGCTATTTTGGTTACTATGATGACTTATGTTGAAGGGACTGGGGAGGCCAGGTAGAGGAACAGAGCATGAGTTGATTTTTGGAAGATTTGTATTCACTTAAGCTGGGTGTGTGGGAGGCCAATCATTTAACAAAAGAAATAACATCAGCAGAAATAAAGGAGGTGATAAAGAAGCAAGCATTTAACAAATCTCCTAGACCAGGCAGGATTACCATAAAGGTCTGGTGGCTGGCATTGAACAAATGAACACAATGTTGAGATAAGCTAATAAGTGAAGTAATGCAGTCCATGATAGCTTCATGCTCCTGGCAATGAGGTATAATATTGGCAATCCACAAGAAGTGGAAAAAACAGCACTTCCCAGAATCATGTAGACCAATAACCATTGTAAACCATGACTTCTAGATGTTTATGGAGATTATAATTGCAAGACAGGGAAAGGTATTACCAGTGTTAGTTGTTTAACCTCTAAGGATGTGGAAAAGAAGTTTAGAGTGGAAAACTGCTCTATGGCAGTTTTTTACTGCTTAACTAAAACACACAAAGGTTTAACTAACCTTAGTGGCTGACCTATAGTGTCTGCACAGAGGTATTTTTTTGAAGAATGCAAGTGTGTTGTTAAATGAACATCTTAAGAAATATGTTATGAGTACAGCCACCTATATCAGGGACAGCCAGGATTTTCTGAACAAAACAAAGGGTAAAGTTTGGAATATGGACATGTTTTGGCTCTGTTTGGATGTCAAAAGTCTATCTACTAATATTAAGCATGAAATAGGGACACAGGCCTTGTTACATTTTTGGAGGACTCTCCTATGTCTCATTTTCTGATAGATTTAGTTATGTCTTGCTTAAAAAATTTTTTTTTTATGTTCAGTGGAGACATTTTCCAGCAGTTGCAGGGCACTGCCATACTGGCGGCTTTCGCCCTATGTATGCCAATTTAGTCATGGCTAAACTTGAAGATGATTTTATTTACAGACATGATTTTTTCAGATCTGAAGTTATTTTATATTTTAGATTTATTGACTATCTTAATTTTTTATGTCAAGGAAGCCAGACAGAGGCCCTTGGGTCTGTTAATGACTTACAAGCTAATACTATGGGCTTAAGCTTTGATGGTATGCAGCTTGGCCCACAAGTGTATTTTTTGGATATAAGCCTAGATGGATTTACTATTAGTCTCCATAGGAAATTTGAACATAGAAATGTATTTTTATATGGGAATACTTGTCACCCCAAACATTTGGTCAAGGTACTGCCCTATAATGAATTCCTACAAATTCATAGGCTATATAGCCTTGATATGAGCTTTGATTTAGAGATAGCTGAAGCAGAAAAAATATTTATTAGAAGAGTTTATGATGTCCAGCTGGTCAGGGAAGCTAAACAAAAAATTATGGACATGAGGTATTCTGTTAACTCTCAGGGAGATTCTTATTATGTGTGTGCTGGTGCTAAATATAATGTTTGTATTGGTGGAAATCAATATACCAATGCAGCTGTGAACAATGGAGAGCAGAAGAAAGTTTTCTTAGTGACAACTTATAATGTTATAACTGAGGAAATAGTTAAAAAAGGACATAGCTTGTGGCCTATGCTCCTAAGGGATAACATTTTGAATTCTATACTACCTGATTTTGTGAGAATTGCATATAAAAGAGTTAGGAATGTGTCTGACATTGTGGTACACAACCAATTTTGTTTACCAGATGTTAATGTCAGCCAGAGTTTAAGCACAAATAAAGGCACTGTTCCATGTGATGGTTGTTCCATCTGTCAATATAGCTCTTTTCCCTATATTAATGGCATCAAGTTTACAGCTAGGCATGAATAGAGTTGTAATACGGAGGGGTTAGTGTATGTCTTCAGATGTGTTTGTAAGAAGTTTTACATAGGGGAAACTTACAGGAGTTTTAGGGTCTGTTTGCAGGAACATTTTAGGGACATAAAAAATAAAAAAATTAGAGAGTCCCCTTGGGAGTCATTTTTTGACAGCACACAGCTCTAACCTTGATTCTGTTAGGGGTTGTGTTTTGGAAAAATTGCAAGTTGGCATAGGTAAATGTTTGTCTTCAAAAACAAACTCTTAAAAAAAGAAACCCTGCTGATTTTAAAGTATGGTACTTTGGAGCCTCAGGGACTCAACAAAAAATGTAATTGGAAGTATGTGATTTGAATTGTATGTTTAATTGATTAATTGTTTTGTGCAATATGCTGTATATAAGCAAACAGTATTTTGTAGTGTTTTTACTCTTGGAAGGCTGTGCAAGCCGAGGCGCTAATTGTTTCATTAAATTCGCTTACTTCTTGGATCAGTGGTCTTGGTGGTATTTTATTATTTTATTGTTTTGTTTTTTTAAGTTGTATTTGATAGTTGAAAGAATTTGCTTGGCTATGGTATTGGGAAAGAGTTACCTGGGAAAATTAATATTTCCTAAAGTGCAGGGGAAGTTTGCATGGTCCAGATATTGAGAAGTATTTAAAAGTGATCTAATTAGTATTTTTATAGTAATTGTCAAAACAGGGGATTTACATGGAAGGAAAAGATCTGATTTGAGAGAGAGAGAGAGATTGCGACTCACAAAGGATAGATTTACTAAGCATACTTTGGAGATCAGAATCTCAGAGACTAGAGCCTCCTTTATTTGCAAAAAAAATAAATAAATAATTCAGAGGTTTCTAAGTAAAGAGTTGTAAAAGTGGAGAGATGCAATTCTGCCAGTAAGAGGGAACACCAGTGGATAAAAGGTGGAAAACAACAGAGTGGAGGTGAAAACCACTAAATACAAAACTAGTCTTCTGGAAGCACATATTTAAAAAATGGGAAGTTGCTGGAGTAGCAAGAGGAAATGTTGTGTTAGATAACTCCCTGTCTTTGGAATAACTAGCACTCAGGATGATGTTAAACAGCAAAAAGGGTATCAAGGGTACCCTTGAGAATGGGTGGCTACCCATGATCAAATAGGTGATTGGGAAGAGAAAGGTTCATAATTTAGGAAGATACCTGATATCAGATGCCTATGAGATAATGCAAAGGGGGGGAAGAGTAAAACAGTATCAAAATGAAAAACGAACTGAGAAGACCTCCTAGGAACCACACAGGGAACATAATTTGGAATACTATTTGTACTATGAAGAGTAAGTCAATAAAGTCAAGAAAATTTAGAATTTTCACATGGAAGTGATGTTTTCAACAGCACCATTAGACTGTTTGAGGTGTGAAACAGTAGGCAGAGAGGACTGGCAACACATTTCTGGTCTTGTCTGAAATTGAGGTAATTCAGGAATGACCTGGGCAGTCTAGTCCGGACAATTATGCAGAGGGATAAGGGCATCTCAGAAGAGTTATTTTTTTTTTAGCTACTTAAAATAAAAAGGGGGTAAACAACAGACACCAAGTGATGGTTTGGAGTATATGTCTTGTGGCAAAGAAAGTATTAACTAGAACCTGGAAAATAAGGGAGAATCCAAATATACAGTACTTGAAACACTTACTGGATTACTACAAACAAGAGAAAGACAGCAAATGGGAAGAAAAGTGAAGGTTTAAGCAAAGTTGTTGGTGTGGATACTAAGGACAGGGTAGGGATAGCTCACTGAAAATTGTAGAAAGGTTTCAAGGTGCTGCTGAAGGCTGTTGGGATAAATGTATAGAACATATACAGTTAAGGAGAAGAGCAAGGAGGATTGCTAGTGTTAAGTGTTTAAAGATTAATAGTTCAGAAAGTGGAACTAACAAAAGAGATAAAGCTGTTGTAATGAACTGCATGTAAAACTAAAGGGTAAGCATGATTATTTTAACATGAATCAATAGAGACAATCTTTTAGAGTAAAATGGGTATTACTTAATAAGTAAGTAATACGTAGAGGAATTTACATGTATGAAAAATAAATTGGGCTATCTGTTGACTTGTACATGTACAGGTAGTGACAGGCAGAATGCAGTAAAGTAAAGTAAAGTGGAAGACATTGATTTTCAATCCAGAAAGTAATTAATTTATTGATTACCATATTGCAATCTGGAAAAGCACCATATGGACTTAGAATGGAGAGGGGATACTCATACCGAAGTATAGAGCAATGCTTGTAATACATTATTCTGGCTTATAAAAAGCTGTGTTATGCTCAGGTCTATCCTGTGCTTTGTATATGGTATTAAAATATTACAGGAATGGTCCATATGTTACTATCTATATGTGCATTGGAATACATTCAGAATACCAAATAAAGCACCAAATAACATAAGATCAAGCACAAGAGGTCAAAACAGAGTAAGTCAAATGCATGTGCTACTTACTGGCTTTTCTGGAAGTACTAAAAAACCCGGTAGCTTACTCTACAAGTTCATGGTGCAGCAAGGACTGGGTTTTTGCTATCCACAGTAAAGCAGTCTTGGAGCTGGTATGTATAAGTTGCAGGGCTGATGCTATAAATGTAGCTGTGTACACTAACATTAGCCACAGTGCCTCTACTTAGATAACTCTGTGGAACATTACCATTTAGGAAGAGCTGATAAAGCTGAGATATGTGTGATATATGTGAATCCCAGAAACTGAGTACTGTGTGGACACACTGAATATGATACTATATGCACCACACACATTGTACTCATTCATGGAATGGTAACCCTCTGAAGGAGGCAATCAGTGTTGTAAAGTGAACACATGATAGCAGCTGTCTCCTGTGGTGTGCTAATAAACTATATATACTCTTCCACATGCAGGATGATACATGGAGGAACTTGTGGCGTATTCCAGCAGCAGAGGCCTGTAAAATACACAGGGTGTCCAGTGTTCACATCTAAAAGTTCCCTATTGACTAGAAGAGAAAGAACTGTACATAGATTGTGCTCCAGAAAAACAGGAAGGCTACACATTTATGATTCTATTTTTCAATGACATATGAGAACAACATCCTGTACAATATCATGACGTTTTTCAGAACAGATCAATAATTGTCTGGTTGGTAAAGATGTGATATGTTACCCACTGGTTGTACAGATTCTTTTGTCAATAGAACCACATAACAGTGGAAGCAGCAGTGATATCCATTACTTTTGCTATGCAGTCCAGAAGACCATTAAGCACAAATTCTTAATTGCCCCAAAGCACTGTTGGTTAAATGACTTGTTCAAAGTCACACAGTAGGCAAATGAAGGTGGAAAGATTCAGATCCTATACCCTTGCCACAGGAAGCAGCAAATTAACAAGTCATAGCTTTAGTCTCTATGCTAACTATATAATGTGGTATGGCTGGTGTTATAGCATTCTAGTCATCTGTAGCTGTTATATTTCTGGCATGCTTCATCCATTTACAGTCAGGCACACATTGTTGCACAGTTTTCTCCACAGACAATTGAATCATGACTATGTTCACCTTGCATATCATTACAGCTTCACCTCCTTACCTAAGTTCATTTGAGGATCATCAAATGTTCATTTGCACACATAAAACTGCTGTTCCTTTGCAATTCCTGCACTGTAGTGTTACATGGGACTTAGAAACACTACTAGCTTGCATATGGTCAATTATCATAAAACTGCATGCTACACAGAGTGCAACCACACCTGTTGACTGTCCAGAATTTCACAGATTGTACAGATTTTGCCTTATGTTTTTGATTGATTCTTCTTAAATTTGTGGTTTTCTGGCAAATCATTGAGAATGGGGTAAGTAAATAATAACAGATGTGAGTTTCAGACTTCACATCCTTCAGAAAATGTATGTTAATGAACCCCCCTCCCATTATAGCAAAGTTTTTTTTAGTTTATAAGGCCAATATTTAAAAATGTGTCCATGATTTTGGGATTTTACACCCCCACCCCACATAAGTTTTGGTTTTGTCCAAAATTCTTGCACAACAAGCTTGGCAGGTATATGTGTGCAACTTGTTTCTGAATTCAACCCAGCACTGCCAACTAAAGAGTTCTGACTCTAAGTAACTAAACTAAATAAGTTTAAACAACTAAAACCATAAATAAACTGTAAAAGACATATACTATAAAATAATATATACTATGCTATTAGAGTAATGACAAAACTTACCTGAAAGTGCAAATAATGCTATTAAAATTATTGCTGCATCCCAATGAAATGAACAGAAAATAGCAATTTGAAATAAGAAAAAGTTAAAAGCAGAAATGAAAGAAGAACAAATGGAATTTAGTTCATATTCTTAAACTATCTTATAACATTAGGGACCTGAAATTCATAACATACTTTAACACTTTGCACAGTAGTCATTCACTAAACTTACTGTGTAAGATATTTAATTTATCACACTCCAGATATTACATAACATGTGTGTATAATACTTACATAAATATAAATATATCTAGTATGCATTTCTTAAAGACAGGTACAGATTCCAGATGTATATGTTGGTTTATGTACATATGCATTAACATATATACATACACGTATACTATAGAAACTTTCTAACAGCATATGCACACCCAAGCTCAATCTCTCTCTCTCACACACACACACACACACACACACACACACACACACACACACACACACACACACACACACACACACACACACAAATTCAAGTGTGTGCATACATAGAAATTATGACTGGATATCTACATGTGCTTATGTGTTTTTCGGTTTTAAATACACAACTTGTTTTAGATAGCTGAAGATTAATCTTATGAAGCTGGGTTGATAATATTCAAATCTGACATAAGGAGACATGAGGTGATGCAGAAAAGAAGAATAACATGATGCAGGACATAGAGGTAGGAGCACACAATGGGCATGGGAGGCTTCGAATGTGTGCATGTGCTGACAAGGAATAGCTAATTATCATTTATAATTTATAAATGCCTTCATTGACTCACTGATGACATGACTTACCCTAGCAATAGGGTTCTTCTTAGTATAGTCTTCATTTTCCAGAATGTTTATTGGTGGAACAATCCACTCTCGCTTTTCTCTTCTTAAAGATATTTTGTTTGAAAAGTGACCATGAGTCTTCATAACCTTTGAAAAGGAAAAACAAAAACAAATTAATTCTAATCATTTATAAAGTACTTGTTATAATGTAACGTTATTTGTCCCTACACTGAAGAAAAAGCTGTCTCAGATTATCTGCAACTTACTATCCATACCAAAACTATCACGTTTGTTATCTTGTATTCTTTTTTCTGTATGTGAGTGTGTGTGTGTGTGTGTGTGTGTGTGTGTGTGTGTGTGTGTGTGTGTGTGTGTGTGTGTGTGTGTGTGTATATGTATGTATATTATTTATTTATTTGTCATTTGTTAACCGGGTTGGTCCAATTGAGCCAAAGGCCTGTTTTCAGTGGAGACCTGAGGAGAAAAGCTCCAGTTACAATTACAGTAATTCAAGACAAAAATGCATATCACATTTGGTATATAACAAGAAAACAATATACAGCACAGCGAAATAATCAATTTACCAATTATGTACAGGTTTCAGCATTTATCTATACAGTAGCAACAAGTTAATCTGGATGTAAAGGTTTATTTAGAAGAAATATGGTGTTGGTGTGTAGTATGGAGAGATGAAAGAAGTAATGAAAGAGAAAGATACAAGACAAGAGAGTAGATTTAGGAGGAAACTGTGGAAAGAGAAAGATACGACAGAAGAAAATATATTTAGGAGGTGTGTAGCTAGAATCAAGTTTGAGCTTGACAGGGACAGGACCAGGTGTTTTTTAGATAGTGTTTAGGTTCAAGTTTGAACTGGGACTTATGAGGAATACTTCTTATATTATGTGTGTGGGAGTTCCAGGAGCTGGCTACTGAGTATTTGTATAGTGACTTCCCAATATTTTTTTGGGTTTATAGGTGTCCAGAAGATGATTGTCAGATGTATGAAGCTGATGTCATTGGTAGTATGGTGCTTCAATATTATTGATAGAGGGGCAGAAAGTGGGGTCATAAAGAACAGAGTGTGTTAAAGGACGTCATTGTCCCACTGTACTCATCCCTCATTAGACCCATTATAGAGTATAATGCCCCATTTGGTATTTACCTCACAAGACATCTGCAACAGCTGGAAAGGCCACAGAAATACCTCACTAAAAGAATCACAGGCCTAAAGCAGATGCCATATGCTGACCATCTAAAGAAACTCCAGCTATACTCTGTGGCATATCGTCTACTCAGAGGCAATCTCTGCTTAACATATAAGGCCATGTCAAACCCTGAGCTGTTGGACATGCTCCACTTAAAGAAATCCCAAACTCTCAGAGCCACACGCTCCAGGGATCTAAACCTTATCATCACATTGAACAAAACATGCTGGAGGGATAGGTTCCTGACCCAGAGACTCCCCATACTCTGGAATAGACTGACCATACATGTCAAGCAGAGCACCTCATTGGCCCTCTTCAAAAGGAACCTTGATGATTGGATGGGAGATATGAAATTCACCCCGGGGATCATATCAGTCACCCTGCTAGACAGGGGCCCACAGAAGTAAATATTGTGGGAAAAAATTTCCAGGGAATTGTTATGGCTAGGCTTGCATAGGCCTTAGGGCCGATAGCCTAGTACCAACCTATGAACCTATATGCAGTTGAGGAAGGAGGAGTTATTTGGGGAATTCAGGCCATTGCAAATAATTTAGGGCAAGGCAGTGATGAGATTTATAGGGGAGATTGGAGGTAAAAGTTATTTTATTGTAGGTTTGCTCTAGTTTGCTGAGAAGAGATGACTGGAGGTTAATAAGGACAGGAGCAGCATACAGAAGACAGGGTAAGAGGAGAGACGTGGTTAGAGAAGGTTTGAGGAGGGAGAAAGAAATTTATGATTATGGTATAGAAGGCCACATTTTTGGTGATTTTTTATGCACTGATTTATATGTATATCGAATTTTAGTTCATCATCAATAGTGACACCAAGTAATTTAATATGTGGTTCTGGTCTGATGATGGTATTGTTAAGGGAGGTGATGGAGAAAGAGGATTTATGCTGTGCTACTATTTTAGGAAGAAAAAGTAGAAGTTTGTTTTTTTTTAGGATTTAAGATTAGTTGATTATCAGTGAGCTAGTTTATATATATGTATATCTGCTTTATTCTTTGTAAATGTAATACAGAATTTCAGTGCAGAAGAAATGATTTGATCAATATAGTTATGCCATAAGATAATAATGTATTTTTCCCTTTAGGAGTGCAGCACTTAAGCACATAGTAAATAATAAGACTTTTATAAGAGTTACAGTAGTATAAACAGATTGATGACTAGAGGATGTATAGAGCATATTGGGGAAAATACATATTTGATGACCAGTTAAGCCTACAGGCACACAATTCCCTTTCAGAGGCAACCTGCGAGGAATGCCTGGTTAAATGACTTGCTGAGAGTTACACAGTAGGTAAATGGGGAATGAAGCCATTATGCTGTAAGACCTTGAGCTACACAGACATAGTCCACAAACCATGAGCTAAGCACAAAGTATTACACATAATTTTCACAAAGTGTTTGCTGCTGTGTAAAACAGATGTGTTACAGACCATGTCCAGTAGAGTCTGTTTATAACAATATCTCTTATCCCATCTGCAATGCCACATACAAACAGTGCAGTTTGCATCACCCAAGAGTGATATAGTCCCAGTGAGAGGAGCTCATAAAGAATGTAACTGCATGATTTTGCTAGCACAAGATGTAGTCAGAGTTAGTATCAGAAAATTCAGGTAAGGGACATAATAGTCCAGCCAAGAAAAAAAGTATGACTGCAATGAGAACCTCTGTATGAATGACATATTCCAGATAATATTCATTAGAAGAAAATGCAAAGATTTCAAAGGTTTTATCACATGGTTCTTTAACAAGACTAAACCTTCAAACAACATACCCCAATCCTTCATCCAGCTTACAAACTCAAGTCATTTTGCTTCATAAAAAATCACTGGGAAAAATGAGGAGCAGAGAGGACCTGCAACTTACATAGTTTGCACTGCATTATATTTACTTAATCGAAGAAGGAGGCAATAAACCTACTTATTCTGCCTTTTAAGATTATTTAACGTTTAGCTCCTCACTGTCCCTTCATTCCACTTCACTGTTTCTTCATTTGTCACGTGTGCTTAAGTGCCTCTGTTACTTCCCATTATATTACCTACATCAGTAGTCCACGCCAGTGATCTACATTGCTCTCGAAGAAGAAGAAGAAAAAGAAGTGCTTTCAGAATTCTAGAGAGTTTTAGCCCTTACATCTTCGCCTAGCTATGAATTTCTTGTTCACTACAAACTCTCCACATCAGAATAGGAACCATGTGCACCAATACTTCATCACCCCAGCCTCCTCTGCTGTCAAATGAGATGAGGTCTAAATCATTTAGTATCTGTCTAAAACCCTTCTGCTCTGCTCCAGTGATATCTTTATATATTTTCTTTATATATTTTTATATATATTTTTACATCTTTTTACAAAAGATGTTATGTTTACATTCTCTGTATAGGTTTTATGAACTCATGAGCTCTGTGAAAGATTTTTTATTTGTCACTTTAGATGTTAATAGCTTGTTTACTGTGATTCCTAACCCATATGGTATATCGACAGTAAAATATTTTATTTATACACATGCTGATTTGGATGAACAAATTATTTTGCAAGGGGTTGCCATGGGTACCCCATTTGCCAATACCTATGCCAGTTTGGTATTGGTGCAATGGGAGAATGACAATGTCATTTCTAATAACCACCAATCGGGCAAACAGCTCAAGTTATATTGAATATTTGTTGATGATGTATTTTATTGTGGGATGGCACAGTGGGAGGACCTGCATTTGTTTGTCAGATATTTGGAAAATAGTACAGATTTTTTTTTAAATTCACTGTTAATTATTCTTTAGAAATGATTGATTTTTTAGATATAAAATTATATAAAGATGGGGCTGGAAAAATACAGACCCAGGTTTATAGAAAAGATTGTTGGAGAAACAGTATGCATATATCATGAACCCTAGGCACATCTTTAATAATGTCATTAATGAGCAAAGTTTATGGATATCCAGACTATGTGCTGATGATGCTATCTATGAAAAGGAAATATATGATATGCAGCAAATGTTTACATCTCTGTGGTATCCAGAGAAGACAGTACATACATTGATAGCTAGATCTAAAGGATGGAGGGGTAATAGAGGAAGGCCTTGGTTTAAAGCAAACCATGATGATGGAGTAAATATTAATGGCTCAAGATTAGTTAATGTATATCATCCTAGAATGGCATTATACTATAATAGTGATAGAACAGTATTTGCAATGTGATTAAGAAGAATTGGAAAATTCTTCAAACTGATGATAAATTAAAAGAAGTGGTAGGGGGACATCCTAGGTTCACTTATACAAACAATTTGAACCTGAAATGTATTTTGGGAGGGTGGCCTAATGGTTAAGGTGTTTGCCTTACAAACACAAGGTGCAGGGTTTGAGTCTCACAAAGGATAATTGGCTAAGCTTAAAATGACTCACAAGGGCAGTTAGCTTAGTACTAATCTATTAACCTATTAACCTATTAATCTATTATGTAAAAACATCAATCCACCGATATCATTACCAAGAAGTATGAGAGAAGGCACTTTTCCATATAGAAAGTATAAGGGATGTCAGTATCTGGTATAATATATCACCCTAAGTTGTTTGCAGAATGTCGGACTAAAAATGTCATATATCTATATAAGTGCTCACTGTGTATGGCGGTCTATGTAGGGAAGACCAATAGGATGCTTAAAGAGCACATTTTACAGCATATGAGTGACATCAGACTAGACGTGAGACACAATGCATTATTTTAGCATATTAATTTTAATCCAGGACATGTTTTTTTCTTTTATGGTATTGCAAATACAATTTGAAAATAAGAGAGGTGGAGACATTAAACATTATACAGAATTAACTGAGCTAAGATGGATGGCTGATTTACAAGCAAATCATAAACCAGGTCTAAATGGCCATATGCCCTTAAAACCTTTATTAAGAGGGCATAGACTACACCCAGATTTACTATGCCTCCATTCAAGACTAGCTTAGTCCTGCACAGAGGCAACCATTTAGGAACAGGATGGCAGAGCACCATGCATATTAATGAGGCGTGCTGCCTAAGCTCCTAATCTTTCACAGAGCGTGTAAGAGTGTAGGGGACATGTCTGAGAGCAGAGCTCTCAGAATATACATGCCCCTGCAATGAAGAACAGCAGGAAGGGCTAAGAAATGAGCGAGACTGCTCATAGGTGTCCGCATATCCCCACCAACAGTTCACCCATGTACAACAGTAAGTATATAAAAATAAAATGAACAAATTATTTTATTTTTTTTAAAACTCCGATTAAAGCTAGCCATAGGTGCGCGGGTGTGCCCAACGCTTAGCTATGGTTAATACAGCTTAAATGGCTGAAGAGGATAACAAGAAAGATATATGCAAATGAAGCAGCACAGCAACAGTGTAGTGGGCAGAGCATTCGCCTTACGAGCAGGCATTCCCGGTTCGAGTCCCACTGCAGCACATTCCACTTTCCAAGGCAAAGCACGTTATGACCAATATTTTTGTTGCATAACCCACTAAATAACATATATTTATGAATTGGAGTACTGCAGTAAAAGCACATGTGAGGTGTCAGTGTCATAATGAATAAAGCACTAGTAAGCAGGTTTAAGCGCCAATAAGGAGTAGTAAGCATATATAAGCACTAGTAAGTGGGTTTAAGCTCGTTTGCAATGGGATAAGCAATGGACACACAGGTTAAGCAATTTTAAAGCTAACTCTCTGTAAGCATAGGTAACCATATTTAGCACTGCTTACCCTTGCGCAAACCCACTCACACCCGCTTACAAATTCTCAAAAGTGCCTTAATCACTCTGTATCCAATGGCTCTTGTTCTGCCCATCAAGAAAATAAACAGCCTTGCAGGTCTTGAACCCAGGACCCTATACACTATAGTCCCAGTAGTTAACCACCAAGCCATCACAGAAGTACAGAAGAATGAGGTATTAGCAAACAAGTCTTCACTATAGTAAAATCAAACTGAACCTGTGAAAGGAATCAGTATACAGACATATGTTCCATAACCCACTACATAACATAAATATGTGAACTGGAGTACAGCAATAAGCCCAGAAGTCAGGTGTAATTGTAACAGAGTGTTGAAGTCCCCAATAAAACACAAGGACCCCATACAGTGTATGTGCACATGAATCATGGATACCAGGCATACATATAAGATGTAATGAATAATAAATCAATGCCAAAAAGAAAATATAATGCAAAGTCAAGTGGAAGCAATGCTAAGCATTGTACAGGCCAGCTTAGGAGGTGTAAGCAATATGTAGGCCAGCTAACTCAATGTACCCAGTGTTATATCCCTTTAAACAATGCCAATCTTAGGTAAGCAGGTTTGCCCATAGCTTAGCCTTTTCAAAACTGGCCAAACATGATAAACTGCAGGTAATCAGCCCTACTTAAACCCAAGAGGTGAGAATACAACTCATAACTGGTTGTAGCTTCCCTTGCAGGCACTATGTCAGGAAGGGTAGAGGGTGTACTCTTTTGGGTACAGCACTGGTGCATCCAGGAGTCCAGCGTCATGGCAAGACTCTTTGTCAAAGACCATGAACAGAGACTACTGCAGGGCCAGTACCAGGGCTCCCAATATAAGGCAGATGCCTGTGACCATCTCGCCCATGACCTCACCAGTGCCACTGGCATACCCCAAACTGGTGAGCAGGTTAGGCATCACTATGCCAATCTGAAGTGGTGTAAGGGGGACCTCTTGGAGCAGTGGATCCAAGAGGCTAGAATGGCAGTGGATGTTCCAGCTGTGTGTATCAGTCCACTACCTGTTTAATAATTGCCAGCTCGTGTATATCATGGATAAGTATGGCTAAATATTCCTCTTATGTCCTCCACAGCTGCAATAGGGTGGGCCATGAACCAGGGGGCCCATGGCATTCACCTGGAGAGGTTGCAACATGAGGTAGGTCAGTAATACTCTTGCATTACTGCCATAGGAAATAAATCTAAAAGTATTAGCAAATTAATTGCCTGTATAAAACCTGTATTGTTTAGGGCAAGTACTGCATACATCAGAGAATATGGCAGGAAAAGACTCCTATAATATGTATGTAAATAAAAGCGTAATAGCCTGATAATAAAGATATAACTGCTGGACTGCATATGATACTCTGGTATCATATGGTAATGTAGATTTGCATTAACAAAATAGTACTGTTGTAATAAGCACTGTTACCCACACCGTGCACCATAAACAGAATGTGTAGGAATGCCTTTATATGACTGGTGTAATCCCAAGAGACCATTTAGTACAACTGAGAGACACATTGACAGGAAACAGGGAAAAGGCAGACAACAAAACCCAAATAGCACATGCAACTGAGATGTCAACTGTTGTTTTTTTAAAACACAAGCCATGTTTCAAATCCTGCCAGTGGTAGTAGTCTGCATACAGAATCATGCCCCACAACTATACAGATATGTCCAGAATGTCCAGTAGAGTGGCCCATATCTGTTGCCTGTCAACCGGTCCCCCTGGGAAATCAGTGGGATGATCCCAGATGTACAGGCAGCAAACAGGAAATACCACTGATTGACACACATCTATGAGAACAAAGCTGGCACACTAGCAACTCCTCAAAACCTTATGAGACTAAGAAGCCACGTATGTCCCATTTACACCCCCTTGTCAAGCTGTGGCCAGAGTACGTACAGTAACAGAGCGAGACGTATGTACATAATACTAATGTGGAATCTGGTAGTGTGTGTGGCAACATTCAGGTAGTGCTAAGAAACATTTCTCATACTGGTCTGTCACATACCAACACTGTGTCCAGAAATACAAGAATGATACCCTGTACTGGTACTGTTTACATTGGTATTGTATGACATTGTGACTGATGTAGTTGATCTGAATAATAAGGTATTACTCATGACTGTCATCCACACTGTCCTACAATATATAACTGTCTGGAAAATCTGCATAAGAGTGTTGTAATACAAGGTCAGAATGCAAAAGCACAGGAGAATTATAACACAGAAAGCAGATAGGAGATATACAACAATATCTATATAACACACACAACTCTGATGGACAGTGTTTAAGTTGTAGCAGACACAGCCATGGTTTGAATACTGGGAGTGGAAGTAGGCTGCTTAGAGAATCATACCCCACAACTGTACAGATAAGACCAGAATGTCCAGTATATGGGCCCGTATCTGCTACCTGTCCCCCTGTCCCTATGGTAGGTATGTGTGATAATCCCAGATGTTTAGCCAGCAAAAAGGGAATACAAGTGATTGTCAAACATCTATGAGAACAAACCTGGCATTGTAGCAACTCCCAAAACTGTTAGGAGAGTAATAAGCCAAGTATGTCCTATCTACACCCCCATGTTGTCAAGCTGTGACCAGAGTGTGTACAGTAACAGAGTGAGATGTATGTGCATAATACTAATGTGTAATCTGGAACTTTGAGTGGCAACAGTCAGGTAGTGCTAACAAAAATTGCTCCCACAGGTACGTCGGATACGAACACTGTGCTGAGAAATAAAAACCATTATACCCTGTACTGGTACTGTTTACTCTGATATTGTAGGGAATTGTGAGTGTTGCAGTTTCTCTGAATAATAAAGTATTACTGATCACTGTCACCCACACTGTGCTACATAATATAACTGTGTAGGAAAGCATGTACATGTGTGTGTCAAGTCACTAAAGGTTGAAGAGGACAATAGTCTAGATATGTCCCAGTACACCTGCATGTGGTCAACACATGGCCAGAGTCTGTGCAGAAAGAGTTGGATAGCTATGTGCACAACATCAACCTGGAATCTGGGAGTATGTGTAGAAACAGTTAGTTAGTGTTAACAAACATTCCCT